>NC_136633.1:26038334-26163334 GCF_933228915.1 Telmatherina bonti | reverse complement strand
AGTCTGTTAATTAAACCCTAACGCCTCATCTCTTTTGTTTGCATAAATAAATTGTTTGATTAAAATGGCCTAAAACAATATTTTATGACTTTGGTGTACAGAGGACAAACAAGCCCAAATTATGAGTCTTCCACCACTGTGCTTGATAGTTGATACACTGCAAAACTTGTATTGGTTGGCCTGAAACAGTCATTTAAGTAGGTAAAACTTGAAAATATGTATTAATGGCATTTAAAGCAATAATGTTAGTAATCACAACAAAACAAGCAAGTTGTTTGCCTCAAAACAATTAGGTGAGTCGTTAAAAATGATAACTAAGTTAGAGTTCGATACAAGGGACAACAGTTCTGCTCACTTTAATTTCTTTGTTGTAAAATGCAGGAAAACCAACTTTTTGAGTTTGCAATTTTCACTTGAAGTCTCACTTGGCTGTGCTGCCTCGAGCTGGACTCCACGCAGGTATGTTTTTATTTAAATTAAGTTTAAATGGTATGTGAATTGTTGACTAGTGTTGTGTAGTATGTTTTAGATTTATGAAGGAGGCAACCTACACATTTTCAACATTTAAACACAAACAGCTTTTCACTCAGCAGCGGTTAGCATGACTGCTGTATGAGTCAGCAGCTAGCTTATCTGGGCTGATACCGTTCAAACAGGAGAAGACATATGAGCTTCTGGTGGTTAGTATTCAGTTAATTCATGCTCGCCTACTAGCTGCAGCTAAAGGAGTAGCCATTAGGGTATTAATGCTAACACATTAGCTGATATTTCATGTACTAAGTATCAGGATTTTTTGTATTTACATTTACATCATGCCGAGTTCAATAAAACACTTAATTTATTATTGAATGTTAAACCATTCACATATTAAAATGATAAGATGTAAGTCATGTCAGAGTTGATAAAATTATTATAGTGTAATGGAGGGAAAGGCCAATCTACCTATTTAAAATATTGTTGGTCAAAATATTGGTCAAAATGTTGGCCCTGAATTTACTACATTACTTTTGATAAAAAAAAAGGTTTAAATATTTGTACTATGACCCACTGTGAGCTCCCAGGCTAGGCTATTTTGTCCTTCTGTTTAAAAAACATTGAAATACATTTAATTGACTGCCCTGTTTTATGCTGACTGCTGCGGTCCAACTGTCCTTTTTTTTATGAGCACAAGAGTTCTTTCATTTTTCTTATATTGATAAAAACACAAGCTGTTTTTTTTTATTTGCCTTTTTATTTGATTCAATGCTGCTAGTTTAAATAAAACTAAGGTTTTGAGGATGTATGTTGCATCTGTAATTATTTCTGCATTTGATTAGAAGTGATTGAAATTAAATTATGAAGTTGAGTTACATTAGCAGTGTGCAATTTCAAATTTCCTTAAATCATTCTGCTATACTAACTTAATCAAATTCAAGTGTATTTTGTGAAAGAATTTGAGTTATCACAGTGTACAAAGAAACATTATTACAACTTATGAAAGAGTTAGAGCAAGTAAGGATTATAAGTTATAACCATGTAGGTTTTTAAATTACTACAACTTGTGGAACAGTTACCAGAAGTAAAGATGAAAAGTTATTACAATATAAAATTATAATTTAGTGGAATTTATAATTGAGTTGTAAAAAATCCTAATTTAGAGTTTAACAAACTCAAAATAAAAACTTAAAATATTTAGTTTAGCTGTTCAACTTAAAATTTTATCAAAGTTTGTTGCCTTGAAATCTTAAGTTCACCCAACTTTTTCTTTTTTTTTTTTTTTTTACAGTGTATGTGTTTTGGCCCACATGTAATAAGTTTCCCTTAAAGAAGGCACTGTGCATTTTTATCAAACTTCTCCACTTTAGTTGTTTTTATGTCCAGAGGACACTATTAAATAAAATCTTCTGTATTTACCAGATGCATCTTTGCAAAACCTAAACTGTGTTGCCATGTTTTGTTTAGAAAGAAGAATTTATTATGTTGCCATTTCAAACAAGCCCAACTTGATCAATATTTTTCTCATTTTATTGTTTTGAACGTTAAAATTTAACATGCAAACTAATGTAACTCTTTGGTTTTATATCATTGTTCAGTCCGGTCGAGGTAAATCTGACTTTTAAAGATTACCTCTTGGACTCCAAATTGCTTAAACCAGCCTTTTAACCCTTTCCAGATTGATCAGCTGCAGTGGTTCCGCATGATGGCTTAGATTTAGTTGAATAAGTCCTAATAAGTTCTGCATCTTTGCCCATCTGAGTTTGTATTTAGTTCATTCTAAGACCAATTCCGGATCAGAATATTAGTTATATTCTCCTTACTTCTAAAAGCTTGGAACCAAACTTCAGAACAATTAAAGTCAAAATAAGTAAATAGAAAACCTAAATGATTCGCTGTATTAGTTGTTCAAATGTGTGGGATATCCTTCTCATTGGAATCTAAATCGCAGCCCTTAGTTCATTCGTCATCAACGAGACGAAAGGATGACAAATAAAAAATGAAACATCTCATGCACAACACAAAAGAATTCTTCACACTAGAGCGGCGGAATTGGATGATTCACGTTATAATCATCAAAGGAGATGTATGTCAGTATAAAATCTGTTGTCAGTATCATTTGTACACAAAAAGCTCTCCACATTGTTGCTCCATTCTGCCCTGTAATTGGTATTTGCCAGACGACATTTCAAAACACATTTGACTGTCATATCATTAACATCCACTCAGTTTCCTTGCATTTGTGTATACAATTTGCATTTGATTTCTACCACCAAGCTATAATTTAGTGTGTGTGTGTGTGTGTGTGTGTTCCAACACGCCAAAGGATGAGTCAGGACATCATAATGACTCTGAGGCATTGTGTGAAATGGTTTTTGCATCCCCCTTTCCAAAACCTGTCAAAACAGCTGCATTGTGTTTTGTCTCTGAGCTGGAAAGTCGTCTTTTTGACAGATAATTCCCATTCCAAACGGCGGACGATAAAAAGGCCACACCGCACAGCCACAAGCTGCTCTCCTACCTCCCCTGTTTTTGTCCTCTCCTTCATTTTTTTCCTTTTTTTCTTCCTATGTGCTTGTTTTACAATGGAGTGTGGGAATGCAATCATTGCGGCCGTTTTAGTCGGTGGGAGACAATTTGGAAGAAGGGAGAGGAGGCGCTGTCTCTGGCATGTTTATAGTGAGCTGTGCCAGATGACGGAGGGGAAAGGGAGGAGGAAGAGAGCGAAGCGAAGGGATAAGGAGAGAGCAAGTGGAAGAGGGGGGGGGTGAGGGAGATAGATGGAAGATTGCACAAGGAAGGGAGTGATGGATGAAGTGAGGGATGACTGCCGTGGCAACCCTGACGATGTCATCTCTTTCTGGCTTGTGCTGCTGGTTGTAACCGAGCCCCCTGCCCCTCTCCTCTACCCCGCCTTGCCCCCTCAAGCCCTACGGATACTTCTCCTGCCGTCACGCATTCATCCAAACAGACACTCGCTCCCTTCCTCATTCTATTAATCTCCCCTTTCTCTCCTCCATGTTAGCACGGTGGGCCTCCCTGGAGACTGATTACGGCGGACTGCGTGTGCACGTGTCAGTAGCAGAATGTGTATGTGCGTGCGTTCTTTCTGCCCCCCCCCCCCTAACTTGCAGCAGACATTCGCTGTAATAAAGTAAATGAGGTTGGGAAATGGCGAGACTCAAGGTGATATTTCAGCGAGACGCTCCCAGAAAAAACAATGTGGGAGGCAGAAGCGTCTCAGTAGCTCTGTGAGGTTGTTTTGTGTGCTTTATTTCGGTGTGTGTGAAGAATCTGGATCTTCGCTCCTGAAAATCTGGGTGGCCTTTTCCAGTTTGGTTGACTTTCAGGCTATCCCTTAGAAGAAAAAAGAAAGAAAAACAATCCTGTAAAGGCAGAGAGGAGAAACAGCATGGAGGAACGGAGAACAAGCTGCTTTCATTCATCTATCTGTTTTCTTGACTGCTTAGTCTCGGCCTCTTTCCATCTTTATGGTCCTGGACTGTGGAAGAGAGCCTCAGGGCCGCAGAGACTGAAGAAAAGACCCAAGATCTACCTTTTTAGCTCAGCATTTAACCGAATTTTATTTACTTATTTTATTTTACTTCATTTATTTTGAAATTATTTTCATTTGACTTCTTTTTAGCACATTATTGTGAAGTCCTTTTATATGATTTTTTTATTATTGTTGCTCTTACTTCTTCTTGCTGTTTCTTAAAGGTGGAGTATGTAAGACTTTCAATATTTTCTAAATAAATTAACTAAAAAAATAACTACAATCATAATTAGAAAGGTTTTTTTTTTTTTAAACATGTAGGTTCCAGTCTGTCCATATTTAATGTGTTATTAAATTACAAGTTTAATTAATGACAAAGACCTTTCTTAAATGTTTGCCTACCAGTAAAAAAAAAGTGCTTTTTTGTCATTTGTCAGATTCTGTTTATGTCCACATATAGATATGTTTTTGATACACAGGTTGCACTAAGACTTGCCATGTGGGGGGGGTTCTGATCGAAGGGGTTCTTCAGTTACAGCCACTATTTGACACAATAAAAATGTGGCTACAGTAACAATACTGAAAGAGATATTTTTTCCATTTCTTTGTGACCCACCTTCGCCTGGGTGAACTTCAGATGCTGAAGCGTAAGTGAATGCAGCATGGAATGTATTTCTCAACCATGTCCTTGATTAGAGCACTGTATTTGAACCCGAGGCTTGAGGGCCGGGCTTAGGGCTCATTATCATATCAGTCTGTCGGGTTCGGGCCGGAGTCGGGTTTACCCAGTTTAAATGGTGTCACTTAAATGCAGCACGTTCTGGCCAATGCCCATTCCTGCGCTATCCTTACCTTTCACACCATAAATGTGCAAGTCGAGGCCCCGCTACTACTGCCTCAAACATGGACAACATGAGGAAAAAGACGGAGAATGGTGAACTAAAAACATCAGGAAAGGGAAAGGCTGCTTATTGGAGGAAGTTTAAAGTTGCCACGACCCTCCAAGATGAGCCAGCCGTGTTCCGTGTTGTGTTTGTAACGCTGGTCTGGCGTACGACAGCGAGCAAACAGGATTATCACATCTCCTGAGACATTTCAACGTTAATGTGGTGGATCCAGCAGCACTCACAGGCAGCTGACTAAACCGTTTCGTCCCAAAACCACCAGCAGAAGTCAGTCCAAACGTTCTCTCAGACAAGCTGTTGGTGTCTAATATATCTTTTCATTTTTTGTGTTTTATTTTTGTAGCTTACGTTTGGAAATAATTATTTCGGCCTGTTTGGTCTTCATATGCTGTCCAAGTTGCAAGTCAAGTGTTCCGTTCTGTGCGCGCTGCTGAATCACCCCCCTCAAACACGTAGGTCCAGTCGGCTAGATGTATTTGTTCAGATATTATAGCTTATGTTTGCAGATTTCTTTATCTGTTCATGTTCGCTGCAGGTCGGCTGTTCCGGTCGTTGTGCGCGAACCTTGCATCTGCCCGTTAAAGGAAGTTGTTGCGTAACATGTAAAGCATTTGTGTAGGTGGTAAAATAAAAAAAATAAAAAGTTAATAAACACACTGTTGTTTTTTTAAGCTTAAATTTGGATATAAGTGTTTGTTTATTCACACATTATGCAGGTCGACTGTTACTGCACCGTGTAATTGTGCAGAGAGAGAGAAAACAACTCGGGCCTGATACGGGTTCGGATTGGATCTTTCTGAAAACCTCTTTGACCAGGCCGTGCTCAGGCCCAAACCTGTTGGGCACGGGCCGGACTCTGGCCCAGAAAACAGGCTCATGCAGGGACCTATTCTTGATTCTCATTCGGATCAAATCTCATTCCCATCAAGACGGGGTGTGTTGTTGTTCTGATTGTTGTGCGTGGAAACATATATTCCAAAATTGAGATTGGTGAGGCAGCAATAAATTCCCACACAGTGTTGTTTGTATCGGGAACCACTGTTCCTTCTGCTGTTTCAGGAAAGTCACAGAATTGCACTAATCTAAAATCATTTATTCTGTTCAAACGTGATGCATATAAAGGCATAAATGGATTAAATGTTTATGGATCAGTGTAAACACAGCAAGTCTAATAGCATCCTGACAGGAAAGTGTTTTAATACCTCGGTGTTGGTCAAAGTTTGCCAAATGTTTTTACCTCCGGATGTAACTTTGGGCTAAATGAAACAATGTGACAAGTTTTATGATTAGCTATTTAGTCTTGCATGTTTATTGTCAGATCAATATGTGATGATTTTTTAGTATTTTTTGTATTTGTCAGTGTCCATATGAGTAGGTATTTAAATGTATTTAAATGTGTGGTAAAGTCTAGCTTTCTACACTGACTGCCATTTCTCATTATTAGCTTCGAAGGGTTGACAAAGTAGTTCCACCATATACTAATATCTCTGTTGTGCCCATCTCTGTCTCAGTATTAGTAGTATGTATCCAGTTTATGCATGCAGAATTCCTCTTTAGGCATTTCTGGCATATAAACAAGCACAAAGCAAAGATGGCAACAATCTGAATGTTGATTGAAAGATCAGGGCCTGTCTGTCCAAAATGACCCCCTGCTGCTTCGTAACTGTATTTTTTACTCAATCAAGACTGGGAGTGAATCAAGTTGGACTTCTTCATGTAAATAAGAAACATTTTAATGTCATGAATTTTAAATTTGATATCTTTTAGAAATTAGGTGAAGTGAGATGAGACTTGAGAATCTCTGCAGGGAAATTAGGCAGCTGCAGAGGCATGAAGCAACGTACCGAACTCAACAGCAGCTGCGGTTCATTTCTTTTCCAACAAGTCTTTGAAATTCTGTTGTCGTCTTAGTTCTTACCAATATCAGAACCGCTCACCATGTGTTCCTCTGTGTGTTCTTAAAGATTATGTAATCACTTGTGATTTCAGAACCCCTGGGTGCTTTGGCTGACAAGCTCTTACTAAGAACAGAGCTCTGAATTCTTCCTTTCCAGGGGGCAGTTTGTTGTGAGCTGGCTTCAGCCAACCATTTCCACAAGTCCCGTGTCTCCCTCAATCCCAGTAGCCCTTGCTTAATGCATTTATCTTCAGTGACATACACATTTCAGTAAAACTTATGCACACACAAAGTTAATTATTTCTATCCAGATTAAACTTGTGTATACAAGAAGACTCGCAGACCACTGTGAATAAATGCATTTGAATTGGATTAATGATTTCAAACACCCAGCTTCCTGTTGGTGGACAGATAAAAAGCCACTACATGTTGTGTAAAGTGAAGGCATCAATCATATAAAGCTGATCTCTGCATGTTTTAAGCGCTGCCATGTGCTGTCATTCAGATAATGTATATTTAAAGGGAAGGCTTTGTTTAACTCATAAGGCAATTCCAAACAAAGACTCCAAATTATTAGAGTCCACAGACTGTCAGGAGACCCTTCATCAGACCCCATTTTGGCTGATTTAGGTTTAGGCCATAGACTGTATATAGAGATGGACGTAGCCTCCATGACGTCACCCATAGGTTTCTGAAGAATTGAAGCTCGGTGGGCGGTTCCTACCATCACCATCTTGGCAGGGGCATGCGTGTCGTCTCGCCCGAAAAATACAAATATGGGCAAAGAAGTGGAGCTAAGAGGGGGGCTGTGAGCGTCATGGTGGATGATTGACATCGAGCGAATTCCGAGCTTTCTGTAGCTAAGAGCTAACCGAGCTAACCTGGAGATAACAGGAGCTAACCAGCTAACGGAGGTAAGCGGGCTAAAGCTAAGTCGCGTTGTTAACTGGCTATAAACCGCGGTTGTTCTACGTTCTTCTTACTTGAAGCGGGAGATCGGGTACCTGTCAATCAAAAGGACACGCCCCTAAATACGCCGAACTTTGAGATTAAATTTCTTTTAAATGGGCGAGTCAGAAAAAAAAATTCACTCCCCCCACAGTTGTCATGAAGGTAAACCTGACCTGTTAAACCTAAAATGGATTTATGAACCAGACTGTAAACATGTTTATTTCTGCTGTAAACATGGTATTCCTGCTGTGAAGTTGGTCTTTTTAACATGGGAGTCTATGGGGATTTGCTCTGTTTTGCAGCCCCTAGTGGATGAAGGGGGAACTGCAGTTTTATACACTTCCGCATAGGCTTCACTTTTTACCGCCAAAGGCTCCGCCCATCTTTCATATACAGTCTTTGGTTTAGGCAGAACGGTTGTCAGTAAGACTACAAGTGCAGTGAGGTGGAGTGAATTCTTAACCAGACTTCTTACTGAAAGCAAGACAACTGCTAAATAAAAGGCCTACAATGTTCAAATGATGAAACTGAGCAAGTTAAAACAATGAAATTTGTGCAAAGCAAATGTTGGGGAAAGTGTTCTGTTCAGCTTTCTTCACTCTGACCTAACTGACCTGAGATTTTAGCTTCTTTTCTTTTCTTTTGTTCTGACTAATTAATATCTAAAGGCCAGAAAAACTGTCAAATTTAGTGCCATGATAACTTCCAGCCCAAAGCTTTGTTTCCACCAGCGGGTTTGGGTCTGTATGGGGCCGGTTCCTTGATTTCCGTTGCGCTTCAGCAGCCAACTGTACCTGAGGCAGGAATAACGGAAGAGAGTGGCGGACATCGCGCTGTTGCCATGGTGCTCTTAGTCCCAGAGAAAGTGATGACTCGTCAACAGGCTGTGATGTGTCAAACGAAGCCCTTTTGAGTTGAATCAATGTTAGTACAATATCACATTAGCACAATTATACGTATCAGTACAATATTACATATTAGTATCATTATATATATATTAGTACTACAATACATTTATAATTATACTAAAATGTAATATTGTACTATTACATATCATTTCACTAATATGTACAATTGTACTTATTCCAACTAAAAGTCTGGCTTGTTTTTGTTTAGGAAGGTGGAATACAGTACAAGACTAAGGCTGGTGAGAATGCATTCTTAGTCTGCCTGAAACTTTGTTGTGTTGCCAAGATAAGATGTTGGGAAATTTGCAGGATTGCCTCCATGGAATTCACCGATAAGCGTTCCAAACTGCAGGAACTTCTTCACTGCTGAAGGAACTTTCTTCAAACATGGGTCAAGCACCAAGCTTGTATTTGAAACCTCAAGATGGCCATATTTAGCAGTAGTCACACACTGAGGGGAGGCAACAATCAACGAACCAAACAGGTAAGAATGTATCTTCCCACTTTGTCTAGCTAAGGAAAGCGATATGAAAAGTTTAGTGGCAACAAAGTGGAGAAGCTAAATAGTTTATCCTGTCCATACACCGAAGATGACAAGTCTGGGATGCACAGCTTCTAATGTAATTCTTGCTTTACTCAAAGATGTTTCTCCAGACATAACGGTGCCCAATGAAAACACCAGAGAGGATGCTGGTCTCCAACCAAACATCAAGTCTGACACTCTTCTCACTATTTATCCAGTGGACATCTGTAATGTCTCTCAGTTTGAACATTTATTAATCAATTTGTTTGTTCTGCTGCTTTCTTTTCCTGGACTCCAGCACCAGTTGAGCACTCAACTCAACTGAGTTGATAGTACATGAAGCTTCGGCCAGCCGAGTTGCAGCAAACCTCACCATCCTCCACCTGCTGCTTACTGAACTCCTTTTTTATGTATAAAGCCTATGGGTCTCATAACAATGAGTGAAAGTTAGCAGCTATAATCAACTTCAGCTACCAAACATCAGCTAATAAGGTTGTCAAGCCCAAAGCTCACATTATCTATTGCTGTCACAATTACTGTATTGCTGAATTAAATTATTTAGATATTAGAAGAGCCAGCGCACAGCGTAGCAGAGAGACACAGGCCAGACTAGCTATCCGACTATCCTCAGTATTTCCACTGTCTACCTGTAACCATATCCTGTTTGCTTTTATTAAACTTTACATTCCCTATTTCTGTGAAGGATGCCTCAGTAAGAGTCAGATTAGACTGAAACAAACATTCATATTTCCAAAAAGCCCCATAACCTCATTCGTGCACGCAGAGAGTGCAGTCATACACAATCCAATGCGCTCTTCCATAAACACAAACACTCTGACATTTAATAAGAGTGGAAGAGCGAGGGGGATGTCAAGCACAGCTGACGTCCTCGTGCTTTCAGGCCTACTTTCTGATGGTTAGTGACACATCACCCGGCTCCATAGGTGTGCCATTTGTAACGATTAGATCGTGATTTGGATGACACCGGAGGGCACATCCCATAGAGAACAAGAGAGGAAAGAGAGCAAGACAGACGTGACAGAGAGCAAAGCAGAAGACAGAGAAACAGAGACCCGGGGGGGGGGGGGGGGGGGGAGACAGAGAGAGGCAAGATCATTATTTGTCTTGTCCATCAGTGAAACAGGCAGCCTCTGTTTGTGTGTGTGTGTATGTGTGTGTGTGAATGTGTGTGTGTTTTCTGGGCATGCAGCTTCCACTGCTCCCCTCACAGTCCTTTTCAATAATGTAAATGTCCCTCACTTGCAGGCGTGTCTCCTCTGTTCTTAATTGTTTTTGGCCTGTTATGCCTTTGTGGCCGTGTTAGTTGCCTGTTCCTGTTTACTCTGCTTGCGTCTCCGTACGAATGCCCTGCGTTGATGCTACAAATGTGCATGCATCGATGCACTTCTACGCCAATGTTTGAAAGAGACCAGAATGTTGATGGAGGGAGAAAAAAAAAATCATGGCACAAACAACGCTGGTATCACAAGACCAGAGTGAAATGAAATGACACAGGAAGTTTGAGGAAAAACAAGACACAGTACAGAAAAATCGGTGCCAAAAACCAGAGGCAGCGCTGCATGCAGAGAGGCGCAGAGGCATAACAAGGGAAAACAAGGCTGAGACTTGGGAAATAAAGAATTAGAGAAGTAAAAAAAAAAACAAAAAAACAAAAAAACAAACACTGGATTGTGAACAGGAACTTGGAACAAAAAAAAAGAGGAAATAAAGAGTGGAGTAGCAATACAAGAGGCACAGCGGAAGGCGGTCTATTTGTTTAGCTTATGTAGCGCAACTCTCCTCAAATACACACACACACAAACACGCACCACCACAACACTCCTGACAGACAGGCCTCCCCGCGGGTTGTTAGCCACGCTTGCAGAAATACAGCTTCATTTCTGTTGACAGCCAGAGGAAAATAATTGGCCGATAACAACTCATCAGAATGCAGGCGATATGTAGGATCTTTTCAGCCAGTTGTATCAGAGACAATCAGCAGTAGTGTAAACACCAATACGGTGGGATTGTTTCATCCTGTCAAGGCGATGTCTGGAGGAAAATTTGGATTTGGTTACGCACTCATTGATTGTATGGATTTTTTTTTTTTTTTTTTGTTTGGTCCGTGAGGAAGCAGTCAGGTACACCAAAACAAAGCATAAGGAACGAAACTGTTGCATCTTTCATTTATGGAACACATTTCACTTGGACAAAACTTGTGTGACACACTGTTAAAACGTCCGGGTGAGTCATGGTTTAGCTAACTGCTGAAAAAGCTATTTAATGCATGTCTTTTATGCTGCTGTTGTTGTTTTGCTGGAATCTTTTGAGGCACATACATGCAAATCCTGGTTATTGTCCTATTTGTGAGATAATGAAACTCGTTTAGGATAAACAATTGTGCCTCAAGTTCCAGAGTTCTTAATTATTATCGTTCTGCTGAGTAATTGGTCCCAAATGAACGAATGGAATGAACCAAATATGACTGACATTTCACACAACTGCCACTTTGGTTCATTCTTGTGTTGCTTGACCATCTGAAGTTGTGACTCTTCCATCCAAAACTGCAAATTGGCTAAAAATGTGACTTTATGAAAATGTTTTGTAACTTAAATATCTTACTGAGACTTAAGAACTGCACAATCCTGAACTTGTTTTATCCCCTATGTATCACCCAGATGGTCATTCTTGACCATCATATTTTCAGACGGATCATAGAATTATAAAATCTGTTTCACAAAAAAATGACTGCTCACTTTTATTCTTGCTACACTGACAACAATTATGTGGTTGCATCCTCTAATGACAATGTGGCATTTCCATTATAAATTTCAGCCCCTCCACCCTTTGGAAAAGCTCTCATAAGAGAGTGACCTGGACTAATTTTGTGGCTCAACACTGTCCCTGTTTAACTCCAAAATGCCTCTTCGGGGTACCATTTCCATTTAGAAGAAATGGAAAATTTAGGCCAAATGCATGCCATTTAGATGTATAATTTACATCTCTTGGCTTGCACATTAGATTGTGAATTTCTCCTTTGGAGGCCTGCTTTTTGTATGGGGTCTTTTACAGATGAAATGCTTTATAGCCAAAAGGCTTCACATTCAGAGAAAGTGACTAATTACACAGCATGTGTTGTATTCTAAGATGGTGAAGTAGAATCACAAAGCAGCTTCACTGCTATGTTTATATTCTATGTATGTGAAATGCTTTTCTTTGACTGCGATTTTGTTTTTGTGTAATTAGGATATGAAATCTGCAGTTGAGACAGTTGGTGACCCCAATCTCTTCACAATTAGTTCTACAGTGTAATTTCTCCCACTCAGCAGTGGATTTGTTTTCACTGCCTCTTTTGAAAATCAACATTAAGCAGAGACATTTTGTTCTTGAGGACAATCAAGATGAGAATTTAGTTAGTTTTTTTTTTCCCTAAAAGGTTGGTTTAGAAGCAGTTAGGCCTCAAAGTTAAGGCCGCTGAGAAGAGTTTACCATAATAGCCTTTAAGTACCCATAAAATGGTGAACATCATTGGACTGGATTGGATGAATAATTAGAATATGTTAGATGGTGTAGGACAGGGGTCACCACCTCCGGTCCCCAGTAGTTACAATCCTGCAGGTGTTTGTGTTTCCCTGGTACAACACACTTGTTCTCCAACAACTTGTTGTCTTCCTCTGAACCTGCCTGGTAATGAACCATTGATTTGGGTCAGGTGTTGCAACGGGGAAATCCTTAAATCTGAAGGGCGGTAGCTCATGAGGACCAGAGTTACTGACACCTGGTGTAGGATGAAAAATTACCTACTTCCCCAGAAATAAAATAACAACCCATAAAATGCAGAGAGGAATTCACCAATATGATTAAATCGTTCTTCAGAGAGCCTTTGTCTTTTTAAATCTAACTAAAGATAAAGGTATTTAGAAATGCCTCTCCTAGCCCGTTGCTAGCAGCTTCCCAGCCAGTAGGGGGGTTATAAGATCTCTCCACAAATGCCTTTCACGCGAAGACAGATGCATCATCATTGATCTATAAGATCTTTTGCAGTGGCAGGGCTGAATGCCACAACTTAATTCTAAATTGACTGGCACATTCAGGCTTAAAAATGGTTTGGTTTGGAACATGAAAAGTTGGTTCTTAACTAGAACCACAAACATTGGGTAAAAGCTGCCTGCATGTAAAAATCAGACCAAACAATGAAAATGCTTTAAAAAGTGAAGGAACACCTTTAAAGAAATAGAAAAAAAAAAAAAAAGAATTGGGCAAAGTAAAGCTAGATATAATGGACAGCATGACCAGCAAACCAGGTAATGTGGCTCATAATTCAACCACTACTGAAGAAGCAACTGACAGAGTGGATGGATAAGTACTTTATCAATCCTAAAGGACTTAAATGCATAGCAACACCCTTACACTTACACAAAGCAATAAAACACAAGCAATGTTTTAAAACTTATTGTTGAATAAATGCTCACATATAAAAACAGATTAAACTCTTCACATAAGTGCAAAAGAGAAGTGCAGGTGGTCTTATGATATATCTCTAGACTCAGATTGCAGATTTGCTTCCACTGGATTTGGGGTTTACATGATTCAGGACTGAGTTTGTGTTCACACTGCACTTCTTACATGAATCAGACCTTGTATGGAGCTACATCAGACCCTAGTGGTCTGGGTTGATCAAATTGCTATCAGAACTTTTACCAAATTCTTCCACATCTGATTGTGAGCTATGCCTCCCATAGCTAGCTGTCCATCATTGCACATGAGAATGTTTTGGTTGTGTTTACCAGTGGCGCCATGCGCCAAACCCACAATGAACCAAATCTTCCTGAATGATCCGAATCAGAATTTGTTTACACATTTACCGCACCCTCACACGAAGAAACGTTTCCAAGCAGAGACTAGACTTTGAATGAAAATGACTGATGTGAGTATGCCCTTAATACCATCCCATTACAGCCCCCCCGTCTCCACCCAGTTATGGCATTGTACAGTCTGATTCATGAGCTCCTGAACCTGTCGGTAGAACATCTCAGTTCCAGGAATCTGTTGCAGAAGAAACCTCTGCTATGTGAAAGTTGTGTTCAGAGGATGGAGAACTGCCTGTCTCCAGTGGGTCCTCCACCAACGAAAGTAGGTTGACAACATATTGTGGGGAAAAACCTTCCCACGTCTTGTTTGCCTGAAAGCAAAAAGGGTATGAAGCTCTGGGAAGTTTGGAACTTTTTAAAGAACCATCTCTTTTGACTCAGCTCCATTTAAAAGTCAGCTCTCTATATTTATAATTATGTTGGTATTTATATTGCTTCTATTTTATATCTTATTGTTCTTCTTTTTAGGTGTTTTTAATACATTTAATTATTCTTTCACATGTACACTGAGAGCAGCAGTTCACCTGAGTCAAATTCTTTGTTAGTACAAACTTGGCGAAATGAAGTGATTCTGAATATTATTCTGACTTCTGTCAAAATGGCTCTTTATTTGGTATCACTCGGAGATTTTATGCTACTTTAACATTTATTGTTTCTATGCGAGCATTTCATCACATAATTGTTATTTTTTGTACATTTCTCTCCATTAGAAAACATAGTTACATTTAATTTTTCATTTAAAACTCTAAATAAGACCCACACCTGGCAAACCAAGTAAAAAAATAAAGCACAATAGTTTGAACACTGACAAATCCAACTGTTGATATTTCCAATGTTTTTGTTGTTTTTTTTCTGAGACATTTGTCATTTAAATTTCCAGTTCTCTCCATGTATTTGGTCAATACCACTACTCGTCTACCCTTATTTAGAATCGACGACCCGGTTTGCTTATCAAAATAAAAATCTAGTTGTTTTAGACAAAAATCTGTTGTTCTTTTTCTCCACAAAGAATCTGCTTTAAGAGCTGGCTTGTTCATGAACATCATGATGAAACTATGAATGAGCTGGACATGGAGCAAGAACCAGAACCAGATCTATCAAGAGAATTCCACTTGCTTTCAACTCAAGCTCAAAGGATTGTCTCTGAAAGTACAAGTGTGTGCTTACACACAGCAAGGAGCTCATCACTCTAATCAATGACCCCATCCTTGCTCACAGAGTCTGAATTACCAAGAAAGAAGAGTGATGGGCTAATGAGGACTTGTTGCCCCCCACCCTTGCACTCATAAGGAGCAACGTTATGTGAGGAGGCTTTACCAGGGTAATAGAATTGCAAACACCAACCTGGCAGCTAATTGGCTTGGAACGACTTCAGTTGCTTCTATTTTCTTATTTATCTGCAGATGAAATATAACGTAAAATCTCAGTCATAATGACTTTGAACAAACTAAGTCTTTCACCGCATCTGGAGTTACACTGTTGCTACCTGCTTGAATTTTAGCTATTGGCTGTTTCTGCATGCACAGTTTGGATTTGTAAAGTTTTATTTTTATTATTTTATGTACTCCAGTGCATTGGTTTCTTATTCAGTGAGCCCAATGCTATTTTGGCAGAAATATATTCCATGTACACTTGCAGAAAACAGTACAGCATATTTCTTGTAGAAAAGCCTACAGTAGCCCTATAACCTGGCAGAAGGTTGCCACTAAACCGCTTTACAAATCGCCTTTTCCACTCAAGGAAGATACTTTCAGTTTCTGTAGTTCTGCAGCATCTGCTCCTGGGATTTGGTGTAAAAGCTACTATGGTTAAGCATGCAAAACGTTTCTGTTTACAGCCTTATTTGTCTCAAAACTGGCATGAAACTAAACTAAATTAACACCTCTGGTTGTTCCCACAACTCTTTGTTTTGGGAAACCACAACTGCAAAATGGCCTTTTTCTTTTGCCCCTTGCATTTAGAATTTTTACTGTGGTACAGAACAACTGGAACTACTTTTTGGCACCTGAAGAGTACAATTTCTCTATTTTTTGGGTATCCAAAATCTTCCTTTGCAACACCCAAAACAAATCCCAAACTTTTTTGATTTATGAGTCAAAATACTGTCAACAGATGTGCACATAAAGTCTTTGACTAGGGGGGAAAAAGAAACTGCAGTACCATAAAATATCAGCGTTGTGCTGATTTTGTGCTTGTAACTATAAACTCATGAGGCAAATGGGAGCTCATCTGCAGGCTACATAAAAAACAGCAAGTTATGCTTGCAGATGATGCATCAGAAGAGATTTATACCTCCTTCCCGCAGTGGTGTGATCTCCCAATAAGTTAGTTCACACCAGACGCAGTCTTTGTCCTTCTGTTTATGCCCATAATGACACCTGTGCAAGTTTTTGATGCTGGACAGGAACATTACTGCCAGCGGTGGTCATTTCTGAGGGATCAGCACTTCCCAACAGAGCACAGCGCTACCTGAGCACACCTGCCGAGCTTCTCTCAATTAATGTAGCCGTGGGCACATATGTGTGTGTGTGTGTGTGTGCGTGTGTGTGTGTGTGTGTGAGTGAGCTGTCAGCTTGCAGCTCGTTCCTTTGTCTGACTGCACCGTGTCGGCCTGCCCTCTTACAGAGCTCATTTTCCCCTTCACTCTGTGTGAAGGCCATCTTCAGAGACAGGGAAAAAGACAGACGGGAAGGAACAAATCAGAGGGAGGGAGAGACAGAGCGGACAGCGAAGGAGAGATTTTCTTTTTTAAGAAATGGACACTGAAACAAAGAGTAAGCCTGTGGAAAAAAAGGTAGTTGAAAAGAATGAGCAAGCCCAAAGAAGAAAGAGCTGCTCTGAGGCGCAGAGAGAAAGAGATAAAGAAAAGAACTGAGGGAGCGCTTTCCTGTCTGGCACCAAAAGTTAGATGTAGTTTCCGGATTATTCTTTAAACACACATCTCGGTTCAAATGATGGACTGTAGCTGTGATCCATATGGTTTTGCAGTTGTGCTAAGGCTCTATATTGAGGAACTTTATTGCACTTTGCACTGTAAAAAATACACTTTAAACACACACAGAAGCAGATAAATATGTTCCCAAAACACACAAATATTCTGTGCAAGCTGTGGGACTCCAAACAAGTCAAGCTGCTCTGTCTGCCTTTACATAAGTTGTCAAAGCCATTGCTGCACAGGGATTAAGAAGAGTGGAGATCTGAAATGCATCACAAAGAGCCAGAGGAAAAAAAAAACAAAAAAACAAATTGGTGAGAAAGGCACGGTGCAAAAGACTTGCCAAGAACTATTTATCAGAATTGCCAGAGGTCTGTTGTCTTTGACCTATGAGAACACCTTTTTCCTCTTATCTTTATGCGCAGAGAAGAATACCCTCTAGATGGGAACTGACACCGCTGGCATATAGGCTCCAACAAATTATAGCCTGGCGCTGTACTCCACGACTTTTACCAACTTGTCAGTAATAGCTATTATCTTGTGTGACGCCAGCAATGTCCCTGCTCTAAGCCATGGATAACTTCCAACATAATTGACCTCCGTTCTGAGGTTACATATTTCACTTTCCCTTTACACCGGTAGCTCATTTCATCTCTCCACCACACACTGAGGGTAACCCATTTGGACATTTGTTACCATGGCAGCGAGAGGCCGTTCCTTGAGTGTTTTATTACTTGTTGGGGGTTAGCGACTCACTACATCAGGCCTTTGTGTCCCTGAGTATGTGCTTTGTCAATGTGATCTCTTCACCCCTGTGCTGTTAGGTGAGTAAATGTGGAATTTATGTTTTGTTATTGTCAGCCCTTCACCAAGTATGTGCCATTTTTACGAGAACACTTAAGACAGATTTTGCTTAGACATGAATTTCAGTCTTATAAGGAGAAGTTTACTGCTTGCAGCTGATAGATATTCAGTGGAAGTTTACCAAGTAGCAATGTATTAGAGAGCCTCAGACTTTGCGATACCTGAATTTGAAGAGGGGTTCCCATTGAGTAGTCTTCACCCTGAAAAATCCATGCCTCTTGTTTTGGCAAAGCCTCTTTCCACCAGCAAATACTTTCTCCTCCATTTAAGCAGCAAACTCCTCTCCCACTTGTCACCTTTCCCAATTCATTGTCCAGCTGATGGTAAAGGAGGAGAGCCGGTGTATCCTTAAAATATTTACATTGTGAAGCTAGAGAAGAAAAAAATGTGTCAGACCTTTAAAACAGAAAACAAAATAAAACAAAACAAACAATAAAACCTAATGGACCCAGACTGGCAGTATCTGAAAGTGATGTCAATCAGAAAAAAAGGAAATTTCAGCAAAAAGCTTCTACTGTTCACTGAATCCTCCTTGGAATGTATCTCCATAGAAAGGTAAAAGTAAGGAAGCCAATCTTAAAGAAGGGACACAGAAAATGATGTGGTATTGACCTTAACGTTATTCAAGGAGAGTTTGATAATCTTGACAAAGAACAAAGGAGAGAAAAAAAACTCAGCATCTAAAGAAGAGCTTTGGAAAGTCCTTCAAGAAGCCTGGAGAGCTCTTCCTGAAGACAACTTAAATAAACAACACGTAACCTTGTCTAAGTGGGATCAGGTTGTGTTAAGAATAAAAGGTTGTTAGAAATATTGACTTTCAAGCTAGCATGAATGTACACATGCCTTTAGCATTGGCCAAGGCTGCTTTCTTGTTTTATATAAAACATGTGGAGGGATATGTTAACCAGTGTCATCAGCTGTCCACTCATCAGTCACTGGATTTTAAAAGCCTGTCTAATCCTGTGGATAACACCGCCCCCCCCCTCATACTTTCAAGTCAGTACTGGCCTGTTGAGGCAGAAACTCCTCTCTAGATATTCTGTGGTAGTCTCCTACTAACACAGTAGCAACATATCCTTCAAGTCCAAGCTGCAAGACGGGGCTCTCATGGATATAACTTGTCTTTCCAGCAAATCTCATAAATCGGTAGGATCTAGGGAATGTGGAGGCCGGGTCAACACCTTGAACTCTGTCATGTTCTTGGATATATTTTACAGTGTGGAAGGGTGCATTTTGCCATCAGGAATTATGGTTGCTATGAAGGCAGTGTGTCACCAAATGTGTAGGTTTTATTCACATGAACTTTCGGATCCCAAGATTTCCAATTATAATAGCTAGTTGATGGAAATGACAATATATGTTTGTTTGTTTTGTTTTTTTTCCATTGATCTGAATTTTACCAAAATGCTTATGGTCACAACTGCAATGGTTCATTAGTCCAAGTATTACATTCTGGACCTTTCCTTGGCCTTTAGGAAAATGTTTTACAGTTAAAGATTATAAAAAATAAATAAATAAATAAATAAATAAAAACTATTTTTTTCCATTTTTTTTGTTTGTTTTTTGCTTTTTCCTGTGAATGTCCACTGCACTGAATCAGAAAATCCAACATTTAAACCAAACTAAGAAAACAAGAAGTTTTTGGATCCATTGAATTTTAATCAAGTGTGTAAGGACACAGAAATAACATGAACCTGCAGGATAACAACCCTCATGGACTGAGTCTGATTCCCCTTTACAAATCACAATAAGATCATCAATGTTGTTTTTTGGAGTTAAATTGACAATGAATGATAAGCTTTCTTTTTATAAAAGGGCAATACAATGTTTCGCAGGTGAAATAAGACAATACAAGAATCAAAACTCAGTTCCTGAGCCCACACAGCATTTGAGCAGGTCTAACTATGTCACTGATTTTTTTCAAGTCAATTTTCCGTCTCGGTGCATTTACACCACAATAGTCCGCTACACTCGGTCCATTTTTCTGAACCGAGATTGCATTCGCATTGCACATAAATCGGATCTTGTATAAGATAGTGTCTCACTCTCCAACGGAGGTAAAAATGACTGAAGAGGACAACCAACGGTTATTGGTTCATGCTGAACTTGGGTTTCTATTACTTAACGGCTTAACATGGAGCTACATTAGATCCTAGTGGTCAGGACTGAGCAGATTTCTATCTCAACTTGAACCAAATTCTTCTACTTCTGACCACAAGTTACTTCTCCCTTCCAGAATCACCAACCACCCCACACGTGTATGTGTCTTGGTTGAGTTTCCCCACGTTGTCATGCACTCAACCCACGATGCACTTTGTTGCTTAAAATGGACCATGACCTGCGTTTATTGTTAGACCAAACCCTCTTCTTTGATCCAAATCTGAATCTGTTTGCACATTCACAGCAGTATGAGCAAATGGACAAGGGTGCGAATCAAAAAGGCTGGTGTGAATGGGCCCAAATGTTGAGCCATCCATCATCCATGTCACCTTTTTCCAAATCAGTGTCACAAGGGGTTTGGAGCCTATCCCAGCAGCTACTGGGGCAGGAGCAAGGTAGACCCTGGACGGGCTCCCAGTCCATTATACCAATAATTTTCAGACTGTAGTCTGCAAAGTGCAACAGTGTTCATTGGAGGACAAATATATACAATTAGTTTGACTGGATTATAATTTCCCCGCCCTGAGAATCTGGAAAAGATATGAATGCACTAGAAGTTGTTTTAGAAATCATAATGCAACATTATCGATTGAACTTAAATGAAGGTCAAAAATCAACAATATTTACCAAGTTGGAACATTTTCTGCAAGTTTGTCTGCAAACAGACTGATTTGTTTGTTCCACCCATGTGGTTAAAATGTGCATTCTTGCCAAACAAGCTGTCTGATCTAAGTGGGCTGATGCCTTGGCCAATCGCCTGTTTTAAATGGAGTAAAGCCTCTGCCGGGTCATTGTTTGGGTTATTGTTAATGTTTTGCGATAGAAAAAGGAGCACCCTTTAAAGCTGCCGCTTGTATACCCACCACCCAATCCATAGTGAGCCATGGAAATCTTTTGTGGCCCTAGCAGACATTAACATACCCTTAATAGAATACATAAAGTAGTCATATCAATATGGTATTACATATATAAACGAGATGTGTTCCTTCAACACCTTCACTTTATCCATGGATAAATAGACTGTTTGTTAATTTAATATTCAGTTTGTGCATGTGTCAGATACATACCCCTCCAGGAGTTTTTTATTTTTTTATTGCACACTTGTGGTCCTTTGTAAATTATAATGTAACAAGTACATTTCAATTTTCTGTATTTTCCCTTTAGCAGTAATCTCTTCCTTGTATTTAGTTGGTGACATAATGAGAACAATGGGATGAGTTTACACAATCCAGTATTTAACCTATGAATAACTTTAAACATTATACATGCAGTTGGATAAAGATTGTATTCAGCAAGTTTTAGGAGACCATGTCTTCGTGCTTTGTTCATATTTAGTAACATCATTTTATGTTGTGTCCTTTCTTCCTAGTTGTAACACCACCATGCTAATGCGTGCCAAAGTTTTTAGCTAGTCGGTCTTTGTGAATTACTATGGTGACATGAAATCATAAATTCAAGATTTTATCGTACCTTTCATCCATTTCCTTATCTGCTCCGTCCAATTAAGGGTCGCAGAGAGCTGGAGCCTATCCCAGTAATCATTGGATGAGAGGCAGGTCCCACCATGGACCGGTCGCCTGTCCAATCCCAGGGCCAACACAGAGAAACAACCAATTCATGCTCACACTCACACCAAGATTTAGAGTAACCAATTAACCTAGCATGCATGTCTGGACGTTGGGAGGAAGCCGGACTGAACCCACCCATACACAAGAACAACATGTAAACTCCACACAGAAAGGACTGTGTGAACCTTCCCCTCGTCGAGGCTCGAACCAGCGACCTTTTTGCTGTGAGGCCACAGTGTGGCCGTAGAGTAGCCTTTTTTTTTGTGTAACTGCAAATATGTGAAGAAATCATAGGTCTTTGTGACACTGCAAGTAACAAAGTTTAAAAAGAATTCTTCGCTAAATTCTCTGTTGTGTGTTGACAAGACATCGGTTCTTTCTTCGAGTGAGATTCTTTTTTTATATACTGGAATCTGTTTGAAGTAATTTTTCAGTAATTCAGCATACAAAACCCTAAAAGTTTTAGGAGTAAAACAAATGTAAGAATATAAATGTGACTGAACTGAAGAAAGCTTGGAGAAATTGAACAAAACATTCACAAGAAAGTCTAGCTTCTTTTAAACAGAATAAGTAGTGGTTCAAGACCATTCCACACAGAACTGCATGCATTAGAGATGTAGAAATGATCATCACCCATTCACTTAATTATGTTTTAATACCACTAATAAAAAATTGTGCTGCAAACAGAAGTGAATCTATTATGGCTTCCCTGATCCACACTCTAACTCCAGTTAATGACCATTATCTGGGTGCTCGTAGGCAACATCTGAAGAAATGAAGGCCTTAAAGACTTAAGCACACTACTGTATATTCAGCCTATCCCAATGACAATGGAGAATATGTTTTTTGTTTTTTTTCCAACAAACTACACTGGATTAATCCAGTTTTCTGCAGTTTTACATTTTTTTTTCCTTCACCTCAACACAATTAGGACAAAAATGGCTGCGAGACAAACAGCGGGGTTTCTTTTTGAAATGTAAAACCTTTGAAGTTATTGTATTTTCAATTAAAAACTCAGCTGTCGGGATGATGTTTGCTTGGGAAGTCATGCCAAGAATTCTTAAAGCAGACTTCTGGATAACAACCAAGCCAGACTCCCCCCCCCCGCCCAACCCCCACAGTAGCGCAAACCAATCTAAATGAAATGTGTTGTGTAGACAGCCGTAGGCACTGGCCACTCAGTCGGAGTGAACACCTGTCTGAAATTTCCTGATATTGGTACAGTCCAGAGCGAGGAATCATTACACCAGTATGGGATCGCCATGAAGCGCTTTCTGTGTTTGTGTTCACAATTTCATTAGGCCAGGGCGTTCGCTCTACGTTTAGTTGACAGCTCTTGTAGGCCTTTTTTTTCCAGCACCATCTTATTTATTTGCTTTCTCTGTTGCAGCTGGACAGGCTCCCTCTGGAGACAGAGCTCTCATTGTGAGGACTCTGAGGAAGACTCATAATAAGAGCACACTGATGCCCAGCCTTGTCAGTCAGAACATGTGTACACAAAATGCATGTGTGGACACCCACACATGGAGAGCATCATACAGCGCTTTAGCAATATAACCGTAAGCCCGAACTAATAGTGAAGCCATGCTGCCAAAGAGAAATCTAAAATAATTGGTCCATTGGGAAAGCCGTTTTGTCTGTGTCAGTCGAAACAGCTTGGTGATAAAAGGCAGAATGCATGAATCAGACGAACACAAGGGGTATGAAAAGTAGTCTGACCCCCTCAAAGCAAAACTGTCCATGTAAACTACGAGGAAGGATGGTCTTACAAAGGACGAGAGCATACCGCATGCATGGTAATTTTATTAAAGAAACCTGCTAATCTCAAACAGCTCCCGTGGCTTTCAGGTAATTGTAAAAGTTTGCATTTGATTCTTTTTTTAATTTCCTCTCAAGCCATGAAGCAGGAGCTTCTTTTTCTGAGATGTCTTTGAAGAAAAAGAATATCTTTCAAAACTTACCAATTAGCCCGAACTTTTTATAACTCCAAGCAAATGTGCAGCAAGATGCCAAAGTTCTTCTCATACGTCTGCCTTCTTCCAGTCAATTAGAACAACAGTCAGAAATAGGTTGTTTTTTTTTTTTTTGCCATCAGCAACTTTAGAGATCTGTGATATTTCAAGTTTTCTGCACTCTTCAAAGAAAGATATTCTGTCTGGGCCCAACTCATGCTGGCAGGACTTCTCCTGGGGATTTCAAATGGCCTTCTTTCATTAAAATCACTAAGTTATGTCTTGAAAAGAAAACGAAAAACAATCCTCCCATTGCTATTGGTAGTGACACAATCATCTGCAGTCTTTCCAGACTTGTTGATGAAGTCAACGCATCAAGCTGAAGGAACGCTATCAAGAGATTACTCTGTCAAGTCAAGCAATCCCAACTGGCAGTGCTTCCAGTGGCGCCAGGAATATTCGCATTTGCATCAAAACTGAGCAAAGATAACACTGTACACTGCTGTGTGCAACGCTGCCTTAAGACTTGTGAATGCAGAGACAACTGAGTCCGTTCATGAATGGAAGTGACGGACCGCATTTTTTGTGGTCTGAAAGTTTGAAACGAGAAGCGACACAGATGGAAAGACCATCTAAAGCTTGTTTTCTCTTCTTTTTTTATTTTATTGTTGAAGTTCTGCAAGACATTATCATTACAGAGCATGGACTACAAGAGGAAAAAGGCAATGGTCTGAAATAAAACCCAACCAGCACTGTGGTGCGGCTTCTTAGCCTGGGCTCATTACAGGAGGCCATGTTCTCTCCTCCTTTTCTTTCTCTCTCTGTCATTTGGTGTTTCCATCACCACCTTTCCCAGTGCTTACTCTCCATCCTTATTTGTTTGACTGGGATTGTGCGAGGTGTCACCTCCCGTTTCACGCGTCTTTCTTGTTCTGGTTTGTTCTTGAAAAGGAATCTGCCCACTCAGATCTGAGTCTCCTTCTTTTAAAGTTAAATGACGATGTTTTAGAAAGAGAGTGCTAGAAAAAAAGGCTCCATTTCTTTCTAATCTTCTTGTTTTTCCGTGGGTGTTGCTTGAAAGTTCTGTATCCTTGCCTGGCCGAGACAACCAAGGAATGGAAGAAAAAAAAAAAAAAAGAAACCTCATTTATAGAAAAGCAGTGCAATCAATTGTGACCTCAACAGAAGCAGAGATAGGCAGGAATGCAAAACAGCTTCTGTTAAAATATACTTTAAGCAGGGAGAAATATTAGCCCTTCATAAGCTTTCACTGGAGCCATAAACCTTTCTTGATTTGGTAGAAATTTCAGGTTTCTCATGGAGCTGAGCTGCATGCACACTGTATCTGCAGATTGTGTGCAATTAAATTGTCAGGGGAGGGTAGAAAGAACTCTGCATACATTCACGCGCCCTTGCAGGGCAAAAGGTCAAGAAACAGAGGAAATAAAGCACACTAGAATTGTTCCCATTATTTCCATTATGTACACATCTGCATTACATGTTCCAGAAAAAGCCATTATCGTTTTGAATCTTCACCAAGCACTGGAGATTCATGGTGCATCTCTTATTTATGGTCCATATTGCATTTCTTAACCTTTATGATGCTTCCCACTTCCGAGGTTTCTTTCTTGCTTAGCACTACTTTACTTCTTCATCATATCCCACTTCGCTGACATTAATTTCAGGATAAATACAGATTTTTTAAAGGTTCAATAAAGGAAAAAATAATACTGAAGAAGAGTACTTTTGCAGCTAAAGCTAGATGCTCTTTGCTAATTCGCACACAGGAATCTGGCTGTTGCTGTTTCAGGTTGTAGAATTAAATATAATAGTTTTATTTGTCCATTTATTTCAGGATTGTGGAAGGTTTCAGTTGCCAATTTAGCATGAAAATTGGTCTTATTTATTTCAACGTACTTTCTCAAATTCTCTGCATTTTCCCCCAATCCTTTGTAAGAGAATGTTGTCTTTTCCATTCTTTATATTTTATGTAGGATTTCAACCCAGTTTCAGCACTGGGCCACTTTAATCCCAAGCAGTTTCTGGTGAATACTCTTCCCCCTTCCTCAAACAAAATCCCAAGAAATTTACTCCCATTTGCCATCATTTCTATCTATTTCCCCAAATATAAAGATTAAAATGTGAGTGGGAGTTTTGATCTCAGTCCTTCATCTATACATCTTTTCAGATCCTGTCAAATGGTTTTTAATCAACAAACCATCCATTTTCATCAGACTAACTGGAACAGAGCAACAAGTTGCACACCAGCTATGTGCCACGCTTGGCTGAGGACAGCTGGACCAAATGGTTCCCATACACACAGAGAAAAGTCAGGTTTCACACAGAAAAAATAAAGATTTGAAGCAACAATTCCTCCAACAGATACATTTGTATTTTAAAAAGTTAATTTCCTTAAATATAATTTGTAATTCCTGGAAATTGTCATCCCTTGTGCAGCATGAGAAAATGACAGCCCATTTACACATTTCCACTCCAGAGAAGACGCCGTTGTCAAGTCTACAGTTTCCACCTTCATGAGATACGGTCGAGATGAACAAACTTTCCATCTGTGGGGATTTTTTTTCACTTCCTGGTTGGGTTTGTACATATTCTGTATAAAGAGGAATAAAGCATAACTGTTTTCTGTTGATCCCCGACTGCAGACTAAAGTACATGATGGGTCGCACCCCCCTCTGCCTCTTTCCCCGACTCGCCTCATCTGCAAGCTAGTGTGCAAAGTGCAAAAACAATATCACCACTTTGTGAAATAACTTGTGTTTATATTGCTAGCAAATGTTTTGCCCTTGCAGTGCTCTGCGCTTTAACCACAAAAGACAAATGCTGAACTATGTTCTGTCCCTTTGTTTACTCAACGATGAAAGAACCAACAAAGAGTTGATTTAAAGGTAATGTTGAATTCTGGCTCTTCAGATGAACAATTCATGCTGTTCTCCACCATTTTGCTTCAGAAATATACGCTGCCATTCCCGCTCGCTGAAGCGTTTTATTGGGGGGAGGGCTGCCAGAGGAGTCGCCTGAACATGTGATGGGACCAGCTGGAGCTCACCACAGAGGAGTGTGTGGCGTCATGCTGAACTCCAGATGAAATTACACCCCGAGTTCTTTGCCATTTTTAAATTCCTTCAATCCATATTAGATGATGTTCTACTGAGTGCTCCTATAAATCATGCAATAATTTCACTTTAATAATCCCAATTCATAAATTACGCGCTGTATTCAACCATCTCTGGTGTCCGAACGAGCAGAGGACTGAAATGTTTCGGGCTGAAGGTCTTTGGCTGGCTCACGTCTGTTGGCACACCAGAGACCTGAACCCCAGGCACGAAGACCCAACCCCACCTCTGTTTAGAAAATATTCCTGGTTTGAGAATACAATGTCAATTCTTAATAACATCCTTACCACCATGCCAGTTCTGTAGCAAAAACTAAATCTGCTGCATATTTACTGAGATCATAAACCATACTTTGGCTGAAGAAAAGAGCAAATACTTACTCTTAATTAAAATTTAAAGTCTAAAGTTTTTTTTTTTTTTTTTTTTTTTTTAGCAAAAAACACAAATGCTGCTGTTAAAAGTTCTGTAGACTTACTTGCAGCTTTAAGCTTGAAACTCACCTATTGGGGAAAAATTACTGATAATTGCAGACAGATTGTTGACATTAAACAATGAGGAAAAACTGAAATAACTTAAATTAATCTAAAACACAATCCAAAACCCCTCTATTCTGTTCATCAAAAAATGCTGGCTGAGGTACTGTATGCATGTTCTTTTATCTAAGAACAAATTAATAATGACCAAATACACAAATGAACTCTGAAGAAAATTTCCAGACTTGATTCAGGTTAAACAAACAAAACTAAAGACTTTGTATTCAGAGAGAAATGTGTTTCATTCAGAAGAGGGACATGAATTTAAATGCAGAATGTCTAAGCAACATTAATAACTGGACACATTCCAGCTTTAGAATAGTGTAATAGATAAATTAAAGCCAAGTTAAAACAAACAAAATTGCAAAATGACAATAAATAGAAGCTTGAAGAATGGCCGTTGGGTTCCTGACGTGGTTTTTCAGATGTATCAATATAAACTAAATAACAAAAGTCCATCAGAAACACTTTTCCTTTGCATTTACACATCACAGGATGGGACGCAGGATGTTATGATATCTGTTCATATCAAGTAAAGATGGATTCTGAACGATTTCTTTCTTCTTCTGTTGAGGACAGAAGCAACAGCAGTGGTGGAAACTCCAATAGCTGCTTCAAAGCAAACATGTTCCGTTTGCTTATCCTTTATAATGAGATATAATTTTCGGAGAATTAAGGCTTTTTGAATGACACACTGTTCAATGGAAAGGCCTGCAAGTTGCAACTGTACTTTGTTGAAATTTTAGTCAAATAGCGTTTTTAAATTTTTAAAAAACTGTGATGGAAACAAATATTTATGTTGACTCTTGTATCATTCTCTTGTTCTGTCCCTCCTCCATGGTGCACGTTCAGAATGACTGCTGTGTTTATTTCTGCATGCTAAGGTGTGACATGAAGCAACATGGTAGTTTGAGTCCAGGACACTGCTGGCCAGCGATGGCTCTGCAGATGCTCATAAGAAGCATCACTGTACCATAAACGAGTCAAACACAGAGTTTTAATGTTAGAAAGCTGCGCACTGCTTCTTTAAAACCAATCTTCGATGGGAAAATACTGGCGAAAGACAAACTGGTTGCTTTGTCATTAGCTGAAGCAGGTAAACAAGTTTATAAAGGTGTAAATGTTGGAAAAGTCAGCACATGTTAAAAAAAAACATATATAAATATTAATAATCAGCCAATGAAATACAAAGATTAAATCCTGCGGGGCATTTGATGAATTTTCAGAAGATGAAGATCAGGTCTGAAACAGATCAAGCAGAAAACACTGGCTCTCTTGCTTCTATGTTAAATATAGCAGTGGGAATATTGGCAAATGCAAGAAATAATGGCTAACTAAATGCACATGTGGGTTAACTTGACTCTCTACAACAATCATCTTGACAATTTCAAAGCTCAACTCAACTCTGATAGGATTGCAGTTTTGCTTTTTGCAGATGATGCCATCTTCATCGTGTCAAATCCTCCGGCAATTACTGCAGAGATTTACAGCCACCTGTCAAGCAGCCAGGGTAAGTGTTGCAAGGTCTGGTTCACTAGTTAGGGAAAATGGAGTGTAATATCTACAGGGATATTGCAGCATCATATGGATTATTTTGTACCAATCTTAAATGAAGAACACACCAAGTAAAAGCTATGAATAATATGCATTTATATGTTTATTTTTCACACCTGATGTGACTTGTTCAGGTTAAGGGATGGGATCTAATAACATGAAATACAATAACTAAACAAATATATACTAGTTATTGCTGAAGCGTGAAAGTAAGCTGAAAGCACATAAAACCATCTTCGCTCTGAAGTTTCTGTTGTTCATGCTGCACTTAGTCTGAGCTGCAGGGGAAAGTCTTTCTGCAGTTCTAGAAAAAAAAAGAAAAAAAGACTATTCTCACTTCCCGACAATCCTTTCTGCTCAGAATCAGAACAGGTGGCGCATGGCTCCCAGGAGACATGGTGACAACCAGGAAAACAAATTGCCAGCCAACTTGAGAGACAGATACTCGCCGGCAACTAAATATGCTTGAGCTTAATTTCCATGATCAATGAATGGTTTCAGGGGGAAATCTGCATGTAAGACTGTGAAAAGCCTGGTGCACAGTGCAAGGTGTATCCTATTTGAAAGTGTAATGTCTGTTCTCACTTGCCCCCCCCCATCTCCCACCTTTTCCTGACAATGCTACGCTTGCTGCAGCCCCCCTTGGGAGACGATTGTGTTGGGGGCTGTGTTGACTTTGTAAGGAATACTTCCCTAGTCTTACAACAGCAGTACTGTACAGGCTCATTTGAAAAACATGAGACAAGGAACCTGTTTCCTTCATTTGACAGTCTGTCCACGAGGTGGAAACACTCGGTAAAATATGCTGCCATTAGAGGAGCAAGAGCACAGACTTTCCTAACTATTTAAGACACATTACTCTCCTTGTGCCCTGCGATGGACTGGCGAGCTGTCCAGGGTGTACCCTGCCTGTCGCCCAAAGCCAGCTGGGATAGGCTCCAGCTTCCCCGCGACCCTGAATTGGATTAAGCGGTTCAGAAAATGAATGAATACTCTCCTTGTTTTTCATGCGTCTTTGTTTTTTTTCCTTTCTTTGTTCTTCAGTTCCTCTAAAATGTTCAATTGACTGAAGTCAAGAATGACCTAAGTACCCATAATAACCCAGCGTGACATATATGACACAATTTGAGACATTTGACATCACTTTATGATATAAACTTTGCTTAAAATTAAGTGGAACATGAAGTGATTTTTGGCTTCTGCCCCTTAATGGACACCAGAAAGCAGAAGATTATACTCTAATAAAATAGACACATCATATGGGGGTAGCATTTTACATTACAGATTGGTAATTATACGGTAATTATGTGGTAATTTTATATAAACAAAGAAGAAATTACTTGGTAATTACAGATAATACGCAGTAATTACTACTAGAAATAACCAGGTAATATTCCAGTAACAGCACAGGATAGACTATATGTACATGTACATCATGTAGTGTGGTATTTCATTTAAACAAAGAATAAATTACTCAGTAATCACAGCTAAAACACCATAATTATTACTGGAAATATCCAGGTAATATCCAAGTAGTAACACTGGAAACATCATGGCGACAAGAGGCTTGAGCTGATGTTAAATAGGTAATAAGGTGCCAGGTACCCAAAGCAATAGGAGGGTAACATATTTCATAAGAATGTGAAACGATGTGGTATTGTATTAATATTTTGTAATTACTTAGTAGCTGCCCGGAAATGTATTCAAATATCTATATATGCTGAAAGAAAAGAATAATTATGTTGAGATAATATTATTACCTAATTATAAGATGTTGGTTTCCATGTAATAACCACAAACCAGGGTTGTAAAAATATGCATTTCATATTTCCATTTCATTTCATAGTAATATTACATTACAGCAGCGATAATAATCTGGAAACATCAGTAGTTCCTACGTAATAACCATGAATCAGTGCTGTAAAATAAAGCACAACTTGTTTCTGTGTTATTACATGGTAATGGTACATTACAGCAGACATCATTTAAAAACAACAACATCAGTAGTTTCTGAATAATCACATTAAATTAAATTTGGTTGGGTCTTTATGGGTTAAGTGCCATAAAGAACTTAATGTGAAGTGAAATGTATATTTAATAGTCAGTTTAATGACTCATTTGTTTCTGCTGAAACTAAGAATATGACTCTTGCTCATTGACCAGTCTTTGTTCAACTGTGTTTGGGCAAAAAAGTAGCTGACTTTCAGCTCTTACAAATGAAATCAAAAGGCCGTTTGCTTTGCTGTTTGCGTTGATGTGCAGCTGTAAATGTATAATTTCTTCCCACAAACCTAACTCAGTGTTTTGATCATGTGAAAAACGAGGCCATGAGAAGTTGAGAGGTCACAAGGTCAAGGCTCTTTGGAGCATATTTACTGAAAATAATGTTCAGCATAACCAAAAGTCCATAAATTGATAAGACAGAATATATGCATCAATAACTGACTGATACAAAAGGAGGACAATACAGATACAAACTCAGAAAATCAAGAAACTAAATAAGGGAAATCAGGACCTGAAGAATGGCAAAGCTGAAGCAGATGAACAGTAAGTGACATCAGGTCATCAGATTAGGAGAGAATTTCCAGAATTTTATGATGGAAATGCAAACCATGCAGACTACCAGGGTAATACAAACTGCAGCTGTAGTTCAGGAGGAAGAGCACTACTAGGTGGAAAGGCAGTGAATCAGTTCCTGACCTCCCTGGAATCCTCAGTGTCGTGCACGGCCCTAAGTTGCCTCCCAGTGTGTCTGTCAGCGTACAAATGTGTGATGAATGAAAAGCACTTAGTATATAGCTATATAAGTGCTCTCTGAGTGTGTTAGGTTGAATGTGATGTGTTGTGTCTGAGTGCTCAGCATATAACTAGAAAAGCACCATATAAACACATTTCATTCACCAGATATATCTGCAAATGTTGCTGAAAAACCACTTCTTGACTTTCTCTTTTATATCTATGAAGTTTCCATTGGTGATACATAATGCTTCATCAACCCCAACCTTCATTCATTCTGGATTAGTTACTCAAATATCCAACATTGTTACGACCCAGCAGTCTAGGGGTAAGAGCCGCAACATAAAACAAATGTGCCAGACTGAAAAGGGTGTTGGGGAAACTTTATTGTCCCACAGAAAAATAAAAAGGAATCAATACAGGCCCAGTTGGAAGGGCAGGGCAACCAAATACTAGAACAGAAGTGGTTCCAAACACAAACAATCAAACACCTGTAAACCCAACTCACTAAATAGTCAAAAACAGCAAAGATCAAAAGCTACACAAAAGCCAACAATATGGTAGACAAGGCTGTAAAAGGCTTTGCAAAAACCAACCACCAAAAACCCAGTCTCAAAGGGGGCAAGCTGTAACCTCCACACAGCTGCCCCTGAATGAAGAACTTGGTGCTCTTTTATCCTGATTGGAGAGGTGTCGTATCCCCATTGGAGCAGAGGTCAGCCACTCAGAGACGCCGAAGAGACCAGGTGACGTGGAGGAACCAATCCAAGCCAAGGGGAGGCCAGATGATGGTTTCCAGGCTGAATGAAAATGGGTTAATGGGCAATTGGGGGCAGCTGTAACAAACATGGACCACATAAACCTGTCTTTATTATCCATGGACTCTAGGTGGGGCTCCATAGATTCAAAGTCACAGCATAGCCAGCTGATGTTGATCATATGTCTTGTAAGACACCTCAACTTGGCATGTTTTCAAGTTAAAAAGCGGGTTTTAGCATTTTGAAAAGTATTGCCTTGGTATAATTTGTTTTCTAAAATCAAACATCTCCTTCAAAACTCTTATTCATCAGTCAAGAATGTTCAAATGTCAAAGTCTATCAATTACTTTCCTTTTCAGTCATTAAAACAGAATAAGTGACCATTTGAGCCCAGCAAGGAATGATGATGCAGATTATCTAATGGAATTTCATTTCAACAGCTTTAAACATCACTTCTAATCATTTAAATTCCCGAGCAGCAGAAGGTGATGCTGCCAGAGAGCGCGGGAAACACTGATGGAATTCTTAATGGCAGAGATGCATATTGGATATTCCATTTGCAAACTTGATCCCCCTCAGATCTGAGATCAATGAGAATGAATGTTTTGCACGAAGGAGTCTTGAGACCTGCTAAATCCATTCATGGTACACTTGGTACAAACAGTTCAAATGGTTAAGTCACTGAATGGTTGAAGAAACCTGCAACTCTGTTCTTAGATATAAATGTGAACATTGGTGTATTGCAAGTCTTTCAGATTGTCTTTTTCTCATAAACAGGTTGCTCGGTTACATCGTTGTGATGTTATCAGATAGTCAAAAACTGGACTGGTTTATGCTAATCATCCAATGCCTGAGGAGGAAACAACAAAAACACGACTTCAGCTGGTTAGTGGTGAAATGGTTTTCATGCATTTCTCAGAGACTGTTGTTAAACTTCATTTTGTTTGCTGCCAGTCCGCTTTCACTCTAAGAAGATTTCAGCAGCAATTTTAATATCAGTGAACAACAAACTCTGCTAGCTAAAGCTTAATTGGAGGCTGGAAAGTGTTGTGGGAGTTTTGAGGCAAAATGGATGGATTATTAAAATAATAGAGCACTGAGAGCAGTAAAAATCACAAATTACAAAACTGAATACGAACCACACCTTTAAGGAAAAACTAAAGAAGACCTTGACCAGGGCGTGTGAACCCTCTGATTATGTTCTGAAGCATCAACTCATATCCCAACTCTGAATCTTTCAGAGTTCAGCAACAAAAATAGTTTTTCAAAACAGAACAAATCCCCATAGACTCCCATGTTAAAAAGACCAACTTCACGGCAGAAATAAACATGTTTACATCCTGGTTCACAAATCCATTTTAGGTTTAACAGGTCAGGTTTACCTTCATGACAACTGTGGGGGGAGTGAATTGTTTTTCTAATTCACCCGTTTAAAAGTAATTTAATCTCGAAGTTCGGCATATTTAGGGGCGTGTCCTTTTTATTGACAGGTACCCGATCTCCGGCTTCAAGTCAAAAGAAAGTAGAACAACCGCGGTTTTTAGATGGTTAACAACGTGACTTAGCTTTAGCCCACTTAGTTCCGTTAGCTGGTTATCTCCTGTTTTCTCCGGGTTAGCTCGGTTAGCTCTTAGCTACAGGCAGCTTGGAGTTCGCTCGATGTCAATCATCCAACATGCATCATCCATCATCACAGCACACCTTTCAGCTCTCTTTGCCCATATTTGTATTTTCCTGGTGAGACGACACACGTGACGCTGCCAAGATGCCGATGGTAGGAACCGCCCACCAGGGTTCAATTCAGCTCTTCAGAAACCTACGGGTAACGTCACAGAGGCTCCACCCATCTTTTTATTTACAGTCTATGGTTCAATACCATCTTCCTTCTAAGGTCTACACCAGGGGTGCCCAAGTCTGGTCCTGGAGATCTACTATCCTCCAACTTCTGGATGCAACCCTGCTACCATAGAGCTGTGACGATATGCTTTCATCCTCATTTTGATTCGATTCGATTCCGATCGTTTGGGTGCTGATTCAATTTAAATTGCGATTCTCACAATTCCTCAATATTGCTAATTTGTGTAAACTAAAAACAACAAAAGAAATGTATAAAACTTTTTTTGTTATTTTTCTTGATTTCAATGAGGAAAAAACAACCCAGTTGCCAGGCCATCCTTCTGCTGTTATAATGCCCAAAAAGACAAGTAAAAAGATCAGTAAAAACAATAAAAATGACAAAAATTTTATAATAGATTATTTTTATTTATTTGAAAAACAAATAGATTTTTAACAAAAAAAAAACAACAAAAAAATCAAATTTAAAATTGTGAAGCAAAAAATCCCTAAATTCAATTTTTCAACTTGATTTTCCCACTCCTACTTCTCCAACACTTCTGAATCAAATGCATGTCTTGTTACTTCTGAAGAGCCAAAGGAGGAAATTTAGCCATTAGACCCAGGTGTGTTGGAGAAGAATTGCATTGAAACGTTGCAGGAGAGTAGATCTATCTCTTATGAATTTACTCCATGGGATGAAAAAAGTATCTATCTTGAGGTCCAGACTTGGGCACTAATGGTCTATACCTATTAGATCTGCATATGACATACCCAACAGATCCATGAAGCAGCAGTTGCAACTGCTTCTTTGCTTGGTGCAAAGGATGGACGAATTGACACTGCGAGGTAGATACTTTGATATCTTCCAATCAAAATATAAAATTTGATACTTTTTTAAAGTATCGCAATATAATTTTGCTGATACAAAACAAGTAATTTGTTTTTAATTCTGAGAGTTTAAGCAATAAAAGTGCACGTGAATACAAAGGACAGTGTATTCCTTCTGTGCCAGATAATTTGGCAGCCTAAAGGTTTGACATGATGCTGCTACTGTTAGTGATGAAGAGGTTTTGTTGTAATTTTAAGATAATGTTTAATACAGATATTGCACAATGTTATAATTTATTTATCATTTTGCCACATTGCTCCTTGTAACTATTTTTCTATTTGATGTGATTAATCTTATTTTAATCGCTAATGTAATTATTTTTTAAAATTTCACGATTTAATTTTTCCGACTTTGGTTTCAACTACTTATTGTATGATTATACTGATATATGATATATTCTGTATGATTTCTCATTTTCAAAGCATTTCTTTCATTTATCAATGTTCTTAAGTTTTATTTCACATTGCCCCTGCATTAAAGATATTAATGCCTTCAGTACAATTATAATTCTCCTTCAAGGGGTAAGGAAGCTCGACATAAATATTGATGAAAAAGTGCCATAAACTGGTATCACCCATCTCTACTTGGTGTTAGAGGCAAGACAGGTGAATCATATTTGCATGTTACGCCACTGATGTGTTGGGACATCCATGTGTCAGACATGCTTTACCGCCCACCACTTCATGCTTGGCAGGGAAGATGGGTGAAGATTGTTTGACCACACACATTGTTGGTGACATGTATTCAGTCAGATTACTGTCACAAAGGACCGTAATGCAGAAAGAGCTATGGCTTGCTCTTGTCTGAAAAGTTGCACAATATCTTGATCTTGTGCTCCTCCCAGCAGATAATGGAGTTTCACACCAGAGCCCAGCTGAAATAAAGGAGAAGAGCTTTAAGAGAGCAACAAAAAGTGCTGATAAGACATACTGCTGATGTCCAAAGTAGCAAACCCAGTTGCGCTGTTGGAATTTACCGTTTACATCCTGAGTGAAAGGTTAGCTTGTTTAATGGTAGCCAAGTTTAATACACTGCCTTCGAGCTACTTGGCATCATACTGTGGATAAATATCTGCTGGCACAGAAAGGGATCAAAACAGCTTAGAAATAAGAGGAATGACCTGTGAACCGCCGACATCAACAGGTCATCTGGCTCAAAGATCGGAAACACCAAAATGATCCAATTACTCCGACTTTAAAGATGCTATGCCAAGTGTACTGGTGGATATGTGGGGAAAAAATATGTGTTTTGGGAGATAAGAAAGTTGGAGTCTGTACTTCCAAATGCTATAGGCAAATTTCCTTGGCATAATCACTTGGTTCATCCTTGTAATGCATGTTTCTGCTGTAATAGATAATCCATTTGGGATGAATATGTAATAGATCCAAGAGAAAGCCTTGTTTTAATCATGAATGGCTGTATTTTTCTAATACCATCATTTCGTGCATTTTAACTTCAGCTGAGTGCTCTAACGTCAACTTGAGAAATCATCTCTGAGTAAAGTTGATTGAATGATGTTGCAGCTTCTGTGAGAATGTGCGGCAAGCTTCTTTTCAGTGTGATGCAACAGAATTGATGACATGACAGCTTGTCATTCATATGCAACACTAACTACTTGGCTTTTAAAAAGTTACTGAAATATTTAGTTACTTTATGAAAATTACCAGCAGAGCTGCCTGGTGATTTGGATTTTATGCCCTGGTAAATCACATACATCACTGGAGGAATTGTGAAAATCTCTTCTAAATACCTTTTCTTTCCCCCCTTTTTTTTTTTTTTTTTTTTTTTAAAGTCCGTGACTTTTAAAAAAACTTGGCCCTTGGAAAAATCTGTCTTTACAAGAAAAACTGGCAGTGCTGTTAATAACAATGCTGTTTGTGAGTGGAGTTACCATGCAGAGAAAAAACCTTGAAGTCATAGAAGAAAAACCCGACCATGGAAAACTCACTGAATAGAATAGTTTCTCTACTTTTCTGAGTTAAAAGTTTTTTTCCTCATTTTTAGATAATACAGAATCACCACACAAACTTTTTTTTTTTTTTTAATCACATATCTGCAGCTGATAAAAGCAAAAATGAAAAAAAAAAAATACAGAGTATTGCATAGAAAAATATGAAGTCAAAATTGCTTAAAAATTGCATGCATAAGCTCAGAAGAAATTATTCCCATGTTCTCCTTCCAACATCATAAATGTTTTGTGAAAGCTCCTGGCATCTTTGATTTACGCAGAAGGTGTTGGAGCGTTGATGCGCCAGCCAAAGCAAATTAAACTTTGGCAAAAGCTCAATAAGGGAGTCTTAATTCATATTGTTCACACTTTTCTGTTGCTTGGGCGTCTCATCTGCTACCCAGCCACTTCCTCCACACAACGGATCGGCAGCTCTGGTCTTTGAGGGACGCTGTCCTGCAGGGTTTACATCTGTCCTTTCTTCAGCACACCCAATTCAAATTAAATAGATCCAACAGTTTGTCAAGTTTTGCACAACAGCCGATTCAGGTGTGTTGAGATGGAGGCAGGAAAATCTAAAACCTGCAGGACGGGGGCCATTGTGGACCTGGAGTGTCCATACCTGCGCTGTACCGAGGCTGTTTGATGATGATCTTTCCTCATCCAGCCAATCAGTCCAGTTTCTATCCTTTGTTGACCTCACTTCTACTGTCAGTTTCCTGGAGTAGGGGTGTCCACAAAGGGTCCTCAAGGGTCATTGTCCTGCAGGTTTTAGATGTTTCCTGCTGCAGTAAACCTGAATACAACTGATGGGTCATGCTTGGGTACAACTGGACAAGAGTTGGAAAACTGGCATCTTATGTTGAACTTCATCCCCACCACCACTTTCAATGCCACAAAAACCTAGATTCTGTTCTCTGTTCTAATCATTTGTACATTTATTCAACTTCATTTCTGTACACTAAGGAATTTATGTCAAACTCTTATTTGATCTCCCGTCATGTAATTAATGCTCTGCATTTCATGACAATTTGCTGCATTTACATGAGGTAACATGATGATGAAAGTCGTCAGGCAGCAGGAGGGGCAGATTGGAGAAAACCACAGAACTTTAGTCCATCCATCTTCGTGCCGCTTATCCGGGGTCGGGTTGCGGGGGCAGCAGCCGAAGCAGGGAAGCCCAGACTTCCCTCTCCCCAGCCACATTTGCCAACTCTGTGGAGGGAATCCTAAGGCGTTCCCAGGCCAGCCGAGAGATATAAGAGAGAAATACAATCCCTCCAGTGTGTCCTTGGTCTCCTCCCGGAGGGACGTGCCTTCTTTACTTTAGTCTTTTTGCTAAATTTGTGCAACCTTGTTTCCTACTACGGTCATCCGCCGACCTTTGACCTGAAAGTCACCATCACAGAAAAACCTTTTCCTACAATACACCCCTAGAAGAAAGAGGGCTTGCTGGAGGAGCTACAAGCAAGAAAAGGTGATTACACAACTCTTAAATAAGAAACAAACATGTTGAGCCACCGATCTAATTCAGGTGAGCTGCAGCAGGAAACCCCTAAAACCGGCTGGACAATGGTCCTCTAGGACAGATTTAGACAACACTGATCTAAGTACTGGGTGATTTAGACACATTTTTAGTGACCATGACATATCTCATTTTAAAGTTTATGGTAAGTGGCAACAAATGTAAGATGTGCAAGCCTGTTCACATCCTGTAAAATCCAGAAAAAATGCTCCTGAATATCAAAGCCAACATGCGAGTATGAGTAAAAGCTTTTTATTCTATTAGCATTGGCATAAATGCCGTCTTTCCTTCCACTGATCTCCTGTAATTTAAATCCCAGTTTGTGGCACCATTATCGTCCATGCTTGTCAATGTTTCCCCAAATGCTACCACAGTTCCTTTCTCTCCCAGCAGGGGAGCTTTCGCAACAACTAAACTGATGTTTTTTTATTTAACCTGAACCAAATGGCCGAACACTCTGGAACTATTTCACATCTAAAGCTAAATAAATTGTTATAATTGGACAATTAATGTTTAATTCTGTTCTGCTGTCAAGTAATCATGAACCAGTTTGCAATACCAGACACATTTATGCATCTATTTGCTTGAAAATCTGTTTCAGATCACTGAAAGGATTTTTTTCGTGTGCTCTAACAGAAGGAAATAACGAACAGTTCAGATTGACACACTGATTAAACTGATCTTTTATTTAACAGTCGGGTTAGGGTTAGGGTTACCTTGCATTTAAAGCACCATTCCTACATCTTCGCTCTAAAATAGAAACGCAAGCTTACAAAACAACAGTTAAATTACTCGTTGTGACTCAGCAACTTAAAAAGCACGCCATGAACTGTGTCTTTATATCAGTAAATTAATCATTCAAGGTATCAATTTTCCAAATGGCATAATTTGCCTTTAAGGAAACAATTTGGTTTTCCTTTTATCTCCCAAATCGTTGGCTTATTCCACATCTATCATGTTCTTCTTCCTTTATTTTACCCCGTTTCGTCCTTTCCATTGACCTTTTCTGTGTTCATTCCACCTAAAAATAAGGTTCCGTCTTGAAAAGTCTTCACATTGCAAATTTATGGAAGTCTGCAGTGTGCTGCCTCAGACAGATCTTAATTTGGGAAAATATAATGTTTGATATGCACACTAAAACTTCCCCATTTGTTTGAATAGCTGAACATTACCACTGCTAATATTTTCACACGAAACCCTGAGCGATGGAGCCAGAGACTAAATTTATCATTTAGCTGGATGGAAACCAAAAACTTGTCCCAGCCCTCGGTTATTAACACACACAGAGAAAGTAAATCATTAAACCCAGATTTATTCTGCATGAGTTCAACTGCAAATCTCAGTGTTTCATATATTTAAAAAGTAGATCAGATAAATGGCATTTGGAAAAAGAAAAAAAATCTTATAAAGCAAAGGAGCTCTGTAGATAACTTTCTTTTAAAATGCAACAATGTGGTGGGAAACCGAAGGCCCTGCTGTTGATGTTGCTCAACGTATCCATGAACTTAAATAGTCCAGACCTACTCCATCACCCATATCCTCCTGACTACCAGGAAAAAAATGTGTACCTACAAATGTCCACTCCAGAGGACGTTGCTAAAACTTTTAAATACTGTGGTAAAATATAGTTATATTTATCTAAAAAACAATTTCATGTGTTTATAAGATATTCAATGAAAATATAACTACAAAATTTCAAGTAAAAATCAGCACAAAGAAAAGTATTGTGCACTTTTGCTCTTCCCATAAAACATGCTTGGTGCAATTTTTCTTGGAGAGAAAGAAAGTTCACAAAGCCCCACCCCCACAAATGAGGTACCATTTAAAGGCACTAAATGTCCTCTTTAAAGACCAAAAGGTGTTAGTTCAGTAGCATTCAGGGAGATGAAAATATTTAGGTTTACAAAGGTCCTCCACAGAGGATAAATTTAAACTACTGGTAGTCAGGAGGATATGACAACACATCTCTATGGCAACACCCTTATCCACCCCAATAAAGTGTATTATTGTAACACTATAAAAAAGAAAAAATATTTATATTAAAAGAACTTCAACTGTTTACTAAAACTACCCGTACATCCTAACATCAGCAAAATATGTGGCTGTAACAACTTTTCACGTCACGTTTTCTCATGTCAACCACTTCCCAGAAGAAAGTTCTGTTTGGCTGATTCATCCGGGGGGAAAAAAATCACAATGTGTCTCAAAGCACGTATGTGAGAACAAAATTACGTCATTTTGTTCTCGTGGACTTGAGAATGAGTAAAAGGTTCTCGCTTTTTGACGAGAATGTAACAGGCTTCAACCTTTTACAGTGTTGATGACAACACCAGTTGATCTGCTACCATGGTGAGTTCCAATAAAACACCAGAACAGCAAATTTACAACACAATATAATTGTTTAGTAAAAGTACGAACAATCTGTCAAAAACAAACCATAAAGCACATAGAAAAATGACAATCTGTGTACTGGGACAAGAGTGATGCCCATTAAGCATCACAATGTTGTATGCGCCGACATTTTAGAGACATAAGACACTTTTTCTCCAAGCAAGTCTGACAGGAAAAAGAGTGGCATAATTCTATTTCCACAAGCCATCTTTAGATTTTAATGTGCTAATAAAACACACTGAAATAAAAAAGTATTATTTGAGTCTTTTCATGAGCAAATTAATCTTAGAAAGACATTTAAAGACAAGGAAAGAAGACAAGTATAGTGTGTACAAAGACAATAGTGTTGTTACCGTAAAGTGATGCAAAAGGTCGATTAACATCCACGTACCACTCCACCATATTACACTTATAGTTTGATAAAAATCTTCCTCAAAAAGGTTTCACACTGGCTTGATTTGTGGTTCTGACACCGTATCAGACCCCCAGTTGGTGAGACAGTGTTATGATTGTGAGAGAACTGCTTTTCTGCAAAAGTGAACTTTAAAGGGCTAAAGTAATCCCGTCCAGGTTCCAGCCCGTCATTTATAAACGGAAATGTTAAGGCATTTTAAACTTTTAGCAACCTGGGAACCTTTCAGCAAGCACTTTAATTCAATTAGGTTTATTCAATGAAGTTCAAGCCCATGTTGTGATTAAAAAAACATAAACATGATAAAAGCAAGATGCCATTTGCCTGCCTTCATCTCCCAATTCCTTATATTGGCCTTACGTCCATTTGGACCAACATAATATTCATACAATGTTGTCAACAACAACATCACTGAGAAGTCATTTAATCCGATGTTAATATCAATAATGTTGATGAAAGTGGCTTTAAGTAAAGGAAAACAAAGGAAGCCCATTTAGATCCAATAATCCAAGGAAGCACTTCAACAAATGTGGCTGGAGCCCGGTAAGTTAAGCTAATCAATCGGAATTTTGAAAGAATCAAAAGGTGGGCAAAGAGGTCAGAGCATCTGAAGAACAAATTGATTTCCAGGTGCCTTTGAAAAATCGAGGTTAGTACTGAGAGCCAATGATGTCTAATGCAAGGCCCAACTCGTGGGATTAATAGCTGCCCTTCCTTCCTGAAGCAAATGACATTGATTCCACATTCTGTTCAGTAGTTATGCAAATGGCTATTGACAGACACACTTGTATAAGTTTTTCATGCTGTTTAAATCAATGTATAGGCATTCTCTGTTATTCACTCATCTATGCATCATCAGGACCTGCCAGATCCGTGTAAACACACACCATACTTCGCTCTGAAGGCTTTGAGACTGTCTGCGGCCAGTTTGAAAATCTCACTCTTTACATCCACTTTGTCACTGCCAGGGTCAGGGAAATCATGAAATAGCACAGGGCTCCCGGTAGACCACTTTGTTTTCTGTGGCACAGAGTAAGTCATTTGTCATCATACAGCTTAAGAGTTATCCTGTAAAAATAGAACCAGATACATCTTCACCTCGGCCACTTTTTCAGGGGAAGTCATCCTCTTTGCCTTCTCTTATGTTCCTTGGCCTTGCAATCCCTCGCTAGCTCTCCAATTTCTTATATTTCCCCCCACTTTTACTCCCCCCTCCTACTAATTTGGTGCATAATCTGATATTTCGATGTAATTAGCTTAAAAATGACTCAAGAGCTGGATTGCACTTAAAAGCAATTTAGTTCGTTTAGCTTCATTTATTTCTGCCTGTCAAGATGTTCAAGTTGTTCCACTTGGAAAATGCTGGAGTGTGTACAGAAGAAAGTCTAATTCAACACACTTTACCTGCTTTCACGCTGAGGGACAGGAGGAGAGGAAAAACAAATGCAGTATTTTCACTGTTATTAACAAAATGCAGGACTCACTTCTGTCTTACTGTTAAAGGAACATTTCGACTTGCATTGCTCTGCATCTTACAGGGTGGATAGAATATCTAAGAATGTTGCTGCATGTGAACCACATCAACGGTAGCCTGATCAGAGCGCATGTGCTTTATACATTTAGTGGAAACTATGCACATCTTGAGATATAAACACTGATAAGTGTGAAATTGGGACATATTTTTGCAAAAACAGCTTCTTTTCCACAATGCACAGAATCCACCAAAGCTGCAAAATTATTACTTCCACACACATATGTGAAGAATCAGAGCGTTTCAATTCCATTTCCATTCAGATATAAAAACACTGAACATTATTTCAACTGATGGATGTGGAGTATCTATAACAGCAGCAATTCATTCAAACAGTCAAGTAATTTCCTCTGTAATGTCATGTACCATACTTGATATCATTTATTCAGCACACATTATGAAAATGCCATTACATATACTTTTACATTATATAGCTAAGTACAGTGCTAAGCATGATTCTTTATTACATTTCTAAGCGGAGCTTCAATGAAAATTGATAATCTGAAATGCAAAACTAACAGATGGATAATGAGAAATGGTACAAATATGTATACATGTATGAGAAGATCTTCAGAGGAGGAATGCAAGACCCACTTTGCCATGGTGACTTGTTAAGCACCTCGTTGACAGTGGAACTAACCAAACACAACGATTTAAAGTGATGGTGAAATAAACTTGCAGGCTGCAGCAAAAACTCACTTCTTTTCAGTTCATTTATGGGCAAGCAAATAAATATCGTCACAGTGTTCTTTTTGGAAAAGGGATATAAATCGGAAAAAAAGTTTGTTTTCACCAATTAGGCTCCAGAGTTATTTTTAGCTTCTAAGGCCTGCTTTCAGAAAAAAATGTTAATTATGGACAAGAGTCTACCATGAACTGGCAACCTGCCCAAGGCGTACCCTGACTTTGTCTAATTGCTGGGATAGGCTCTTCCCCGTGATCCTGAATTAGACCATGAATGAATGAAACACAGTTTCATATAATAGTAAAATTACTCAAATAATTTCATATTGTGGCGACACAGGTTGGCAGCCATATTTGATTCCAAAACTGTGACTATGAGCCACTACTTGTTTTGATGTCAGCACACTAAGGTTACTGGCATAGTAGGCCATTTCTCAGTGTGCCATGGCTCTTCAACACCTGACAGAAATTATATGGCGGATATGTCTGTTTGATTGCACTAATGACATGAAGTGGTTAGGCAGCAGCATGGAGGGTCTTGCTTAGGGGCCTGATAGAAAGATGTTAATACACAGGAATAACCATTATACCTGCCATTATGCATCTAGCCAAGAAAGCGGTTCCCATTTGTCCCAAAGCTCAGAACGTTTCTCAGGTTTTTGAAAGTAAAATAAGATTGTTGGATTCCTTAAAAGACTGCATTTCAGATTTAGCCACAATCTTTTTTCTTAAGTCATTTTAATTTGATTAAAAAGCAGAAAAACTACCAATTTCATGTTGTAGCCAAGTGGCAACCTCCAGTTTGTAAAAGTGGAGCCTATGTGGACATGCCCAAAGTTGCAGTTCAACCCCACCCACTGCAAAGGGGAGCGAGTCCCCATAGACTCCCATACTGAAAAGGCCAACTTCACATGTTTATGGCCTGTTTAAAAAAACATTTCACATTTAATATGTCAAATTTACTTTCTTGCGAACTGTGGGAGAAGTGATTTTTTTTAAAAAACTCATTCATTTAGATATTATTTAATCTTGAAATTCTGCACGATTAGGGGTGTGTCCTTTTAACTGACATAAATCTGATAGGCAACCATAAGGAGGGAGATGGGAGTACAACCGTTTTTTTTAGATGGCTAACTAATATTAAATCAAGGCACCTTTAGAGTTCAATTCAAAAAAATCTATTTTATTACAGTTATGATCCATAATAGTCCATTGTCCAGTTTATTATAACTGTGTTTATTTAAACCAATTAATAGAAAAATAATTGCTTGGCTAAGGAAATTCTGTCTGTAAGCTAGTTTCTCTGCAGACATTGAGCTACAGGGGAGTACAGACACATTAAGGCACTTCCACAATATCTTGGCTTCAGTCATGTGAAGTAAATTGTAGTTTTTTCTCAACATGAGATCATGTTTTGATCCATTTGTCTAGTCATTATAAATGTGATTCTTTGGTAGTTGGGAAAGGTTAATTATCTTTTACTTTTACAGGTGAAGAGAGGATCTCAGTGAGAGCATTAGGGGCCTTCCAACCTCAGTGCCTATAAATCAGAGTACAAATCGAACAAATGTCTCATTCCTATTTCTGATATCACTTCCGATCCTCAATTCCCTTTTGTCTCGGCAGCAGAACAGATAAAAGTACTTGGGATCCTGCCTCTGACCTTCATTTTTCTATCTGTAAGTGTAAAAAACATTTCCTTGACTCATCACCATGCAGTTCACATAGTTCAAAAAGGGAAAGTGTCTTTTTGTAGCAGCAATAAATTGTTTGGAGATTTGGAAAAGACATTGGGTTTCAGTCTGTCTCTTGAATTGCGTGTCAAATATAGATGGGTGCAACTTATGATCACAGATAGAAACAGCAACTGTTTTCTAACCAGAACAGAGTTGAGTGTCCTCTCTGGGTTGGGAATGTGATGATGCCCCAAGTTAGGTATCTCAGAGCTTTATCCATGAGTGAGGGAAGAATGGAGCATGAGTTCAACGGGCGGATCGGTGCTGCATCTGCAGTGATGCACTCTGCATTAGTCTGTCATGGTGAAGAAGGAGCTGAATTACAAGATAAATCACTCGACCAATTCTACTCTGACCTGTGGTCACACGCTGTGGATAGAGACAGAAAGAACAAGACTGAGGGGCTGGAAAGAGTTTCCTCTATGAGACGGTTGGGCCCTTGAGATGAAAGGTACTCAGAACAAAGCGGCTTCTCCTCTAGATCTAGTTGAGCCAGATGAGATGGCCCCCTTGACGCCTTCTTGGTGAGGTGTTCCCAATATGTCCCACCCAGTGGACTCAGTTAAAGACCCAGGACACACTTGAGGGACTACGTCTCTTGACTGGCCTAGGAATGCATTGGGATCCCCCTGGATGGACTGGAAGAAGTGGTGAGGGAAAGGGAAGTCTGGGCTTCCCAGCGTTGGCTGCTTCCCCCTTGACCCAACCTGGATAAGTGGAAGGTATAGTGGGATAGATGTGTTTTCAAACCACCTTTTTCCATGACATTGGTGAAAAGGAAGTAGTTAAAACAACAGTGAAGTTTCTGAAGTGGAGAAGAAGATACTCAAAGGTCTTGTCTTTTTATGCCATGGATCTTTTACAAAAATCTTCTGGTCATTATTCATTTCTTGGAAACAAGCAGAAAATTCATGCATGCTTCTTTTTAATTTCAATAGCTGTCTATATGGCAAACTGTAGAAACTGGAGTAATTAATAGCTGTTTTTCACCATCTTAGGGTTTTCCTACTGATTATATAATGTGATTCAGCTAGCTGTTGATCACCTTGGAGACCCTACAGGAAAAGGTTGCAACCGCAAATTGATTAGATACGCCGGGGGAAGTCGGTCTGTAAGGCATTACCTTTTGTTTCTGCATGAAGGAAAGTTCTTGCATCTACAATTTCATTGTGAATGTTATTGGTTTCACTCATTTTACTGCTTTTCTGACTGAACACAGGTCAGCGGCAGCCCTGAACAAAATTTCACTTTGTCTTCTTCTGCGCACCATCTACTTCTTTCACACCGCGTAGAGATGACGAGTTGCTTGCTGATTGTCAAGATATTACTGTTTTTAACAACTAAGTTAAAAGATAATTAAAATAAATGTTGAAGTAGGCTCAGAGTTTGGCAATTTGAGACCGACAGCAGGTTTTTAAATTGAAAGACGACAGGATGCAGGTGTTGACAGCCATTTAAAAATGTTTGTTTTGCTTTCTGATTATCAGTGTTTGCTAAATTTGTCATCATTTGGTTCTCATTATCGTGATTATCTTGCTGCTTAAAAGCTCTAGGATGCCAAAGCAGCTTTTTACAAATGAAACGTCCAATTGTGAAAAGGAGGTAGAGAGCCAATATGAAGGCCAAATCGATTGCCTCTTTGTGTGCCGTCATATAGATTTATATTTAACCCCCATTGTTGGATGTTGGAAAAAACAATAACTATAAAGGAGACTATAATATTTTAATTTAAATCTGACCTTGACTCATATTGAAAGACCAAGGAGAGAGGCATGCAATTATCTAAATCTGTGAACATCTAAATTTCCAGCTGTTGCAGCTGCAGTACATCCCATGTGTATCGTGGCATTGTGTGTTGAGAAACAGCAAACTCGTGTCTTTCAGGCATCCACTTGGCACACCGCACCTCACGCCTTCTGATGGCTGAAGTGAAGAAAATGAGAATTTTCTGCATAATTAATCTCAGTGATAGAGCAATAATGAACTTCTAAATTGCAGAGGCATGCGGCGCAGGCAGAAGTTTCAGAAAGGACGCAGCTGCAAAAGCCATGCTGAAAGCGAGCACGGGACCGAGAGCTCGTCTAGATAAGGCGGTTCCAATCTATAGATCCAAATGAGTTGCTGTTGCCTCAATGCTCGCTGATTGACATGTAAAGACTTGACACAAACAAAGTCCTCTCTGCTTCTTGATTATTGCATTTTCCTTCAGGCTCTATGTGGATAAAAAACTATAGGAACATTTACTTTACTTTTACCAAATCCATACATAATTGATCATCTCGGCTTGAATTATTTATTCTTATCAGGATATAAATATTGCATGGCTTACATGACTAATGAATCACTATCAAATTCAACCTTCTGTGGCTTTGGACTATTGTAAGCACTTTCCCATGGATAATTACATATTGACTGGGGGTTAAGCCAAATGTTTGTCAAACTGTGAATAAGACAGAATGAGAGCAAAGCTTTTGGTCGATAAGGGATAACTTCCTGTATGTTGTCTGTATTCCAATTCCAGCTGGCAGAAAACGTCAAGACCCCACTGCATTTATGCAACTTTTCCATCACTGGTGATCTGTGGACTGGCACTGGAACTCATTATGCTTGTATATCCGACTGTCCACCCCTCCTAGTGAACACGGCTGAGTTACAGCCTTGTGAAATGAAGGCCACTGGTTTCAATCCAAGAAATACTAATGAAGACCTCAGCAGGGATTTAGATGCAGAAAGCTTTCCAATCACTCATGTACCACAGTTGAGGTGCCCTTAAGTAAGGTGTTTAACCCCCTACTGCTCCACCAGAGGAATTCTGTACCAGACTTGTGGAAGGGAAATCAATTTCAGATCCTGGCTTCAAAACTGCTGGTTGGAGATTAAAAAAAAAGACATGTTAAAAAACAAAATTGACAACTTGGAATTTAAAGGGACTAACTTGCATAATGCTTAAGTGGATATTTGAACATCAGCGCGCTTATTTTTCTGTTGGATGTTCACAGCGGTGGAGTTGCTCCACTCTCTTTTAATCTATTAAACATCAAGAACCGCGTGCCTCAGTTTCATTGATATGTTCTGAGGGGGAGTAAGGAGAAAATACATACAGTACTATATATATTTATATATCTGTGGAAGCAGAGGAACTAGCAGCTCATGCACACCAAGGCCATGTTGTAAGATGAAACTGCTGAAGTGTAAAAACGGTTGCAGATGTAGCTGTTTGATTTCAGCCTGTTGTCACAGATGTCTTGTGGTTTGGTGATGGCAACACACCCAGCGATGACAATGGGACACACATGACCTAATCTCATGCTATACATGTTATTAAATTATCCAAGGAAACAGATTCATTCATCTATGTAAAGTATAGAAGAAGGGCTGAGTGGATATCAGATGACATGGACTTGACTATCAGTGGGATATAGCAGCTTCAAAATACATTTGCAAAATATGATTAATTTAATAAGTTTTACAGGATGGAAGCAAACATGATTATTAAAGTATTAATAATGGTATAAAAAGCTCCCTCTAAGACTATACATAGCTGAGCTTTGTAGTAACACGGTTGGAGAGAGGCAGCAAAAAATGCATTGTGAAATTGTTCTTATCAGTTTGCCAAAACTAAACCGAAGATCAGAAGCATTTGGGGAAAAAAACAAAACAGTTACTGTATATCTTTATTGACTCTTTAAAACAGGGATGTCAAACACCATGTAAACCTTAAGATCTGGGGAATATATATATATATATATATATATATATATATATATATATATATATATATATACACACACTCATATATACACATATGTATATGCTTTTTTTTTGTATGTGACTTTGTGTCAGTTTTACTTTCACCTAATTTAGACCATAAAACTCTGAGGTTTTTGTTGTGCAGGGAAACAAAATAAGCTTGGGATGTGATATAGGATAGATTAGCTCAAGTTCCATTGACATTTTGTTAATATCTATACTGCAAAACACACACACACACACACACATATATGTGTGTCTCATAGGATAGAAGCTCAGAAGTGTATTCTCTCCCTTCCACTGACGGTCGGTCTGGGTCTCATCCGTGGAGCAGATGCTGAAACTGCTCTGTGCTACATCTGCATCACAAAGCTTAAGCTGCAGTGGGTTACAAGTATGGATTAGCATTTCATAAAAACTTAAAAAAAAAAAAAAAAGAGCCACATAAGGAGACCAGTATCTAAGAGACAAGCTGGGAATTAAAACTAATTAAAAATTAGAGGAGAGCCTGATGGATAACACTTTTGTCAGCCACCTCAAAGCAGTTAAACTGGGTTTTGAGTGAGAAAAAAATGAGCCTTTCTCCCTTTAATTGTCATGTGAGAGGATATATCCCATAGTGACATCAAAAGAATTTAAATAAACATGGATTTCAAATAGAATTCAGTAAAATAAATGTCATTGAGTTGTGCGGATTTTCACAATAACCTAAAAATGCTAATATATATTTATACATATTTTCAATAAACAGCTTTCGTCAAGGCCTTTGGTGTTGGCTTCTTTGGTAGGCTGACAGCCAGCTGGAGAATTAATTTCCCTCGCCTGGATCTGCGAGTGCACACTGCTAGAAAATGACAAAAAGCCGCGGCTATCTTTGGTGGATGCTATAGGGCAAAGCCTGCTCAGCCAAGCTCCAGATATTTCACTCATTTTCAGGAGGTGGATTGCCATTTACGGTCACATCTGCTAGCTCGTGCTGAAGACAGCTAAGATAAGGGGAAACATTCCAGTGGCAGGGGTCCGCTGCTTTGATTTCACATTCTGTCAAATGATGCCGATGAAATACTTCTCCTGCAGGCTCCAGCACACACATGGCAGATCACACAGACTCGGGGGCTGACTCCATTTTTATTTTTATGTCAAGTAGTCGATGTATATGTTTGTTTTATGTATGGAGAAGTGTCATTTCTTTCCAGCTGCTTTACTTCGCATGGACAGGCATCATGTATAAAAAAAGAAAATGTATAAAAAAAGAAAAAAACCCCAAAAAAACTGCTTTTTATGTCACTATATAAATACCTGAAAAAAAAAAATCATCCACATTGATGAGTCTAAAAAAAATCATGGACAAATAATGTTTTCACTCATATTTCTTTTTATATAATATTGAGCTATTTAGTGAAGTATTTTTCAGATATTTTTCTGTCTTCAGAATTCCCTTGATTTATTTTCATACCACTTTTTAGCTCTGTAAATCAGTGTTTTTCAAACTTTTTGGAACCAAGGCACACTTTTTTTCACTGAAAAATTGCAAGGCACAAAACAAACCAAAATGTTTTTTTTTTTTTGTGTTTTTTTTTTTTTTTTTTTTTTTTTTTATAAAGACAAAGTCAATATTAATAATAAAAAGTCCATCTTTTCAAAGCCTCTTGATAGAAATTAGATCTTTCACCAGGATGAACACAGAGCTCCTCTTTAGTCCAATGAGGTGAAATTAAATAATTTCTCAGGGCACACCTGATGATCTCTCACAGTGGTTGAAAAACACTACTTTAAATGATACGGTCTCACTTTTGGCCACTAGGGGCGCTAAACCTGTAACTTCCTACAGGCCACACAACACTGGGGCAAAAGTCTCCATCCATGTTTTGAAATCGTGTTTAATGCATTTATTGTTGCAAACCTGCCCAACTAGCTCAAAATATATGCCTCCTATCTCCATTGCACCTCCTTTAGCATGTCTGGAAGACGTCAAAGCCTGGTTGGCTCTGAACTTCTTCCATCTTAACCAGGGTTAAACTGAAGTGACGTATTTGGTCCCAGTGGAGCTTATGAACCCCTGCCTGCTGATTTGCGCCCTTTGGCAGTTTTTTTTTTTTTTTTTTTTTTTTTTTTTTGTAAAGCTAACAGTCTCAAACTGGGGTTTTAGGTTGGACAGAGATTTTAATCTGGATCGGTAAATCAGCTCTTTAGTGAAGTCCAGCTTTCCAATGTAATATGCCTTTCCTCTAGAGCAATAATTTTCTCATTTTCTTTTTCTGGCCTCTTCAGACACCATTTTCATCTTCTTACTTTGTTCAGCTATGACAAGCTTCACTTGGAAGAGAAGGAAAAAAGTGGCACAAAGACTGATCCACTCCTACAAAGTTTCAATGGTTTCTGAAGAGATCAGCTCCTTTCGAGTGCCGACATGTGTCAAGCACTGTATACGATCCCAGATATCATCCATTATTCCTGTCATCAGGCTAATATTTGGCTTCTTTGTTACACAGTTTGAAAACTGCGGTTACTTTCTTAGATCAACATACTCATTCCCAACTTTATTTAACTACAGTCAAACTCCGTCTCCCAGTTCTCTCAACTTATCACACTTGAGTTGTCGGCTTTGTCTCATAAATTTCAGAAATATCCTTAAAAGTTGACTTAATCTTCAACTTATTTCACCTGAAATGTAAATATTCCACATTTGCTATTGTTTAAAACTGACATTGAGACTCTGGACTTTGCACTTTCCTTCTGGAGGATTTATGACAGAAATCATGCCAAGATCAAGGACACATGGAAGTATGAGACATAAGTCACCTGGAAAAATTGAAGGGATGGTCTGACATCAATGGATTGTCATGTGATAGACCTGAGTTCTGCCATGTTGAATCCAACATTTACTAAAATGTTTCAAGTCCTCTTTGGTGCTACCAACCAATGCTTCGTCATGGTAAATACATTTTGGAGATTAGAATTTACATATACCTGCATGCTGCCCTATTAAAACTGCGTGATATATGCCATCTTACAACATTCAAGTCTTTATTCCAACATTTGCACCCTTTGGCCAAGCAGTTACTTTGCCTTCTGCTACAGGAAAAGAAAGTTTTGCTCTGCTGTTGTTGCATTAACCAACAGCACATCAAACCCACCATGATCTGTCTGTTTGACAGAGGAATAATCTGCATCACGACTGCCTCTTTTTAAGCCCAAACAAAAGGTGCCCCTTCCAGATTCAAAAATTGCAACGTGCCTCAATCCCAATGTTAAAAGCCGCCTCGGACCATTCGAGGTTTTATGTCCAGCGAAAGGTGCTGTATGAGCCTGGACTGATGAATACCACAATAATAATAACCTATCAATAAGAGAAGCCGCCATCATCATTACTACATTTACTACACTGCCACAAATATGGAGGAAAGATTCTGAGTTAAGGCAGACTGAGAGGAAAATCCTGAAACTAAATCCTCAAAATATCAAATGGTTAAAGTAACTACTAGTTAGTACTAGTAGCCATTTTCTGACTTTGTACAAAGCAGCTGCCTTACCCTATACAGGTGTATGTATTTAAATTGCTGTTATATACTCTGATGTGTGAAGGCTTTTTGACTATGCATAAATTGTTTTTATTATGCAAATATGTTTTTGTTGCTTTTTGGCGGAAACTGTATAAATAAAATTTGAACTTGACACAAACCTGTAAGCCCCAACACGCCCCACTCACCTGCATCAGCTCATACAATGTTGAAGATTTTAAACAATTTTAATCAAAATTGATTGTAGATAAATGACAGCCCGAGTTTGCAGCCGTTATCCTAACTCACTTCAAGAATTAGAGTAAGAAAAGTCAATTATGCACATTTATTTGAATAGAGTTTTCCTCCTCTGGTATGGTCCAGAAGATAGTCCACATGCAAGGAAGTACAAATCCTGACATGTAAGATGAAAATCATGGGAAGACCCTCAGCTAAAGGAATCTACCAAACACTACGACACAAATGAAAACCACATTTGAAACCACAAACCAGCATTTTACATAATCAGAGAGCAGCATTGTGTTCATTTCTCTACTTTACTTAAGTCACACAAATAAGATGTCAACTAAAAGCAGAAACTGCTGATTTTAAATATGTCTGTCATGCATATAAATGTCTAAGTTAGCAGATTCGCAGAGAAAAGAATCACACAGTCATAAATCATGTCTTAGTTTAGCTGCTTTGTGGTGAAAAAAACGTGTTCCACCTCAAAAAACCCCTGTTCCTCCAATGAATCTGCCTTTGACATGAATCATGAGGGTCCTGATAGTTTCCATGTACCACTATTCCAATCAGTATTCCAAATAAATATTCCTATATTTTTGGGGCTTGAATGTTTTGTACAGAAATTTGTTTTATGCTATACAAAAGAAGATAGTTATCAAACACGTTTACCTCTCAACGGTTTCACGCCCTCTTGAACTCTCTCTTCAAAGTTCTTTTCAACTTTCCCTTAAGGTACTTGTCGCCTATCGGTCTCGTGCCGGTATTTAGCCTTAGATGGAGTTTACCACCCTCTTTGGGCTGCATTCCCAAACAACCCGACTCCGAGAAGACCGGGCCCCGGCGCGATGGGGGCCGTTACCGGCCTCACACCGTCCACGGGCTGAGCCTCCATCAGAAGGACTCAGGCCCCCGATTGACACCGGGCAAGCGGTCTTCTGTACGCCACATTTCCCGCACCCGCCAGTCGGACGGGGATTCGGCGCTGGGCTCTTCCCTCTTCGCTCGCCGCTACTGAGGGAATCCTTGTTAGTTTCTTTTCCTCCGCTTAGTAATATGCTTAAATTCAGCGGGTTGTCTCGTCTGATCTGAGGTCGTATTCGAATGGGTTGGCCGGGTGGGGGTGGCCGTCGGGAAGGCTGGGCGGTTGGCTGGGAGGCGGGGGAAGGGAGGTAGGACCTCCGACCCCGTCCCAGACCAGCCAGGCCCCAGCCCCTCTCGGCCGGCCCCCTCCCGAGAGCGTGGCTCCCCTCCGGAGGGGGGAGGCTCACGTGTGGCTCGGTGGGACCGGGTGCCCCATCGCGACGGCGGTCAGGCTCGGGCGGGCGTCCCCCGCGCCGCAGCGGAGGACAATCTGCAGCCTGTGCAGACTGGCTTTCTTATATTTAACCCAAAGGTGAGCTGTACACAGAGGAGTACAATATGCCTGAACAGAGACAGTCACCAGACTTCCTAGCCAGAGTATTAGCCTGGCCATACAACACTCTACATAATCTATAGATGTCCTTGTCATCTGATAACTCCTCAGTGATGTCATGCCCAGGGTGTTTGATTTCATTTCCAACATGCAAGACATCATTTAAAAGACACAAATTTGGAAATATCATGTCCTTATTCTCCTTAGTTTTACATATCATCACTTGCTCTTGCCTGTATTATATTAGATATCATGCTCCTGTGCAGATGCTGAACAGATATTGTGCAGCTGCTGCGAGCTGGCCGTACTCGGGCTAAACACAACAAAATCATCTGCATATACCAGTTCCAACCACACAACCTGTGTTACAGGCTCTCATTGATGAAAAGCTTGTCCAGATACAGATTAAATAACACAGGGAACAGAACTCCACCCTGTCAGACCCCATTGCTGACAGCAAAGGAGGTTCCCCATTTGAACTGTACATTATGCTGTACATACCAGTGTGTCAGAAAGCGCACTGGGTACACCTTTTTGGGTCAATTTAACAAATAATTTTCTATGATTCACCCAGTCTAATGCTTTGGAAGCATCCAAGAAACACACAATAGTAGACTAGTTTTTGTCCTGGTATTTAGTAATTGTTTCTTGAAGAGCATATATACACATATCGGTGCCAACATGGTCTTAAAACCAAAATGGTTTACAGAAGATCCAATAACTTTTGTAATCCTGTCCAGCAGAATGATTTCAATGACGTTGGACACTATACTGGCCAGGGCAATCGGTCGATAGTTTTCAGAACAACCAATCTTCCTAGTTTTATTCCTAATTAAAGGAACAAGCAGAACAGTTGACAAAGAACCAGGGAAGAAGTCATGAACCCTGAGAAACACATGGGAAGTAGTGGGGCTATCCTTGCCCCACAGCTTTGTTGTTAGATAACCTGGGTATCGCTCTGGATACTTCATGTGCCATAATTAGATCTACATTATCAACACTACTCACACTATAAGGTCCACTTTGAACACAGTTAAATGACCTGCAATAGTGTTGCCTCCACAATTCCAAAATATTCTCAGTCCCTCAGGTATCATCAACCACACAAGTTAGGGAAGCTTTACCAGATGGATTATCTTTTACTCATGTCCAAAAATCACATTAGCTTCTCCCAAAAAGTTTCCTGGCCAGGGAGTCTGCCCTCATCGCTTTTTCATTTTTATTAATATAACACACAGCATACTTATACTGCGCATAAAGAGCTCCCTCTTTCTTCAAACACAAGCTCAGATCTGGGTCTTCCTGCTAATACCAATTCAGTGGTAGTACAAGAGCTGGTATGTGAATCTTTTACATGGACACCACCCTGGCCTTGCTTTTCTTTTGGGTTTTAATCTTTGCAGGGATTTACTTGACTCCTCTAACAATTAACAATTTCCTCAAACATAAAATGAATGGCTGATTTGTGCACCAAATCTTTACAATTGTCATCTCTGCACATCACTGCTTCCTTCCCCAAAAAGATATTTTTCCACAGATTATCAGTATTTTTAAGTTACAATAATATGTCTTCTCTTGTAAGATTGTTCCAATTGACATAGGATCCACTACACTCTGTTCTGGATCTTTCGGTTTGGGGTAAAGACTGCCAGTTTATTTACATCCCAAATCGAATGTGGTCTGCAACAGCAAGCTCATAATATACTGTCATATAGAGATGCATGAGCATCAGCTGTTGCAACACAGTGGTCCAGTCAGGAGGTCAAATGCCATGCCTCACTTATATACACTACTCACAAAAAGTTAGGGATATTTGGCTTTCAGGTGAAATTTATGGAAAATGCAATATGTTCATGCTACAGTGATATAATATCATTAAAGTAAGACATTTAAGTAGAAGGATGCACTACTGATTTCCTCATCTCAAAAAATTCATTCAACACAAAAGGTAACAACAATGGTAGTTACACCACAACAAAAAATTTGAACGTCTCAATATCTCGTCATGTGCCCTTGAGCATCAATTACAGCTTGACAACGACGTCTCATGCTGTTCACAAGGCAACTTATTGCCTGCTGAGGCATGGCATCCCACTCTTCTTGAAGGGCAGCCCTCAGGTCATTGAGGTTCTGGGGTGCAGGGTTTCGAGCCTCTACACGACGGCTCAGCTGATCCCACAGGTTTTCAATGGGATTCAGGTCTGGAGAGAGTGCAGGCCGTTCCATTTGAGGTACACCAGTCTCCAACAGCCGTTCCCTGATGATGCGGCCTCGATGAGCAGGAGCATTGTCGTCCATGAAGATGAAATTAGGCCTGTGCTGTTCATGTAGGGGCACAATCACTGGATTAATGATGTTATTCAGGTAGTATGGGCTTGTCACTGTACCATTCACAAAGTGTGGGGCAGTTCTGTACCAAGTGGACACCCCTGCCCACACTGTAACACCGCCACCACCAAAAGCTCTCCTGGTGACAACAGTGGCTGATGCATAGCGCTCTCCCTGACGTCTCCAACATCGTTGCCGGCCATCATTTCTGCTCAGTGTGAATCGACTTTCATCAGAGAACAGCACTGAGGCCCACTGGTTCCTCGTCCAGCGTAAATGCTCCTTGGCCCATGCAAGACGATGATGCCTGTGCCTGGTGGTGTGGTCAGGTACCCGTGCAGGTCGTCTAGCACGCAGACCACGCTGATGGAAACGGTTTGGAATGGTCTGACGTGACACTTGGGTGCCTCTCACCTCTCTTAAACGTGCCTGGAGTTGAGTGGCATTCATCATCCGGTTTCTCAGGGCAGTGTTCACAATGTAGCGGTCATCAGCACGGGATGTGGCCAAAGGACGTCCACTTCTAGGCCTTTCTGTGACTCTTCCAGTCTCTCCATATCTCTGCTGCAACCTGCTGATGACACTCTGTGACACTCCAAGCTCAGTGGCCACTTCTGTCTGAGAACGTCCTGTTTGAAGCATCGCAATGGCAAGGGACTGTTGTTCCATTGTTAGGTGTCGTCTTGGTCTCATGATGTCAAAATGTGAACAGCATGATGAGGACAACTGTTTAAACACCAGCTCTGATTGAACCAGGACATTTATTGGTCAATTCAAGGATCACACACCTGCCGTGATTTTTGCCGTTAAGCTCCTTGTTAGAGAACAGCAACTTGTGCAAAATGTATTGAAACATTTAACAGTTGGACATGTGCATTTAAAAGCTTAGAGAAGATCACATTAAGTTCACCTGTACAGGTTTGAATGCATTTTAGGCTTGTTGTGAAATTTCACCTGAAAGCCAAATATCCCTAACTTTTTGTGAGTAGTGTATGTGAAGCTGTCATCAGACAAAAGAGCTTTAGTTGGTAATATTAGCCCATTGTTTTCACAGAATTTTTCCAAATGTCTCGCCAATATGGACTTTCTGTCAGAGATGTCTGAATCCATATCACCCATAAATACATTTGAAAGCGTTTTATCTTGAACAAAGGAATTAATAAACATGAGCATTTTAAGATATTCTTCATCATTCTGAAGACACTCATATGGGGTGTACACATTCAGGATCACACATTCCTTTTGATTCTGTTTTAGGTGAATAGCTACACACCAGTCTACCTCAAGTCTGATGACATTGACCCATGGATCAAATTTGTTATTCCACAGAGAATAGTTACTCCGCCGGGTAAGCGCCCTTGTATGATTCCATCACCGATGTCCATAGAGGACTCCCCAGCCCCATGAAAGTTAGCGTTTGGTGAGTTTAAACCACCCAGATCGTGTTTAGTAAAAAAATAAAAAGTTTCTTGCAACCATAGAACATCACACTGTTCCAGCAGCTGGTCAAGAACAACCTGACGAGCTTGATCCTCAGCTCTGTGCCCCAGTCGCAGGCAATGACAGTTATATGGCAGGACTTTCAAACCCATAACAACTCCTATTAGGACTCGGTGACGCGGGCTGATGCCACCTCAACTGCCCTTCCAAAGAGGCCCAATTCGAGCCAGTGACACCAGCTTGGTGGTAAAAACGCTGCAGATAAGCACCCACAGGCTAAATCTCAATATTATACATCTCCGCATTCAGCTGTAAGTTTAAACGAGGCCAGTCGACTGTTCTCAGTGTCCATCTTCTGGAAAACAACCTCTTGACGCAACTGAGCTTGAAGATAGTTTATTAGAGTTTGTACATCCAAATCCGGAGAGAATTTAGAAGTGAAAACGCACACCGGCTTTATTGCAACAGCCTTATTATGGTTCGCCGCTCCCGTACCAACAATTGCCAAACCTTTTCTGGGCTTCCTGGCCCCAAGTGAGACAGGGCATGCTCCCACTTTAGCCTCAACTCGCCGCTTGCTTTTTCTAGCAACAGTACTCCATTTCAGAGATCCAGGCACTGTTGGGAGTCTTCCATCAGGCTCTCTGCTGTTACCCAAAGCAAGGATTTCATCCTTCTTAACACATGCAGCGCCAGGTGCCTGAGACGCCTTTGTCGCATCGTGATCCCACTGCACACCTCATCAATCAGTACTGGGCTCTGCAATCGAGTGGTATTCCTAGCCTCATCTCCAGGCTGGTCACCTGACGATCCACAAGAAAGTTTAAGAACTCATCTTTCACAATTATTTTACCATCCACAGTCCGGTGAATCTCAGGTTTTGTTGTGGAATATTCTATGCTATTGGTGCTACAGAGAGGACACAGCAGCAGCTGATGGCAAGGAGACTCAGAATGGACAAGGGGAAGGCCTCTCTTCAGGAGAACCCCTCTGCTTATACTGGATCATCTCTGCAGCAATACTTCTTTATTTGGGAAGGCATGCCACAAGCTGCTAATTATTCTGTCCAAGCTGACCGCTGGTGACTGTTGTTGTTGAAAGAGTTGCCATGTTACTTCCACAGATATCATTGTTTACCAGGTGCAGAGGTTGACCTTGAATCAAACTTCCACAGTTTCTGTCTAGGACAGCAGTGTATAGGAGTAGTTGGAACACCTGCTGGAGGAGGCTGCTGCACCATCCACCATTAGTCATTTTTTATGTTTTTTTCATTGTGTTAAAAAAAAAAAAAAACAAGGTGGTAATTTCACAGATTTATGTCTGAAATTATGGTTTAATTTTGACAACCATGGCAAAAAATTCCAAGTTTATTTTATAAATGTAGGCTGCATTTACATTTTACATGGCAAGCTTCTGAAATGATGCAGGCTGACTTGAAGTTTGAAAACCGCCGGTCTAAAGTCGAGATGTCTTTTCTGATTGCAGGAAATCTTAGCAGGTGTAACTAACTTACTTCATGGAGAGATAATTTCATTTTGTAAATATAGCTGTTTTTTTAATTAGCTCATTTTTGCAGTGTAAAAAAACATTTCAGTCAAAGTTTTAAAAAGTACGACAAGTTACATCCAATATTTAAACAATTTTTCATTTGTCTGTCGATGTACATTGAGTTAAATTTTGAGACAGAATATACTCATATAGACTACAAATGCAGTCTGACCATACCTATCTGACAGTAGAACATTTGAACAATCTTCTTCTCAAATTACAGGATATTAAACATTTGTTTAGACAAATGCACACAGCTTTATCTCATGTATTCTACACATGTTTTCTACTTTAGATGGAAAAAGTGGGGGCTGTGTGCACGCAAAAGGTGTGACTATCACATTTTCAGACAAGCCTTACATATTAATGCTAAAGTGCTGAGAAAAATGGGCAAATATCTAAAATATGCTGATCTGTAGTTTCAGGATTCAGCCGAGGGAAGGACCTCATGCATAATTCAAAGAGCTACTGCTACTCTGACAATGAACGTTTATGTAAACCCAAAGTGAGATAATGTGGCAAAAAAAGCAAATGCTAATTCACCTCACTAACAATATAAAGATGATTTGCATACTGAACTGCTGTATCAAAGGTTAGAATGGGAAAGAAGTGGAATTAAACAGAAAACGCTCTCTTGATAGGATGATAAACTTTGTGGAAAGAGCCAGGCTGTGTGTCATTCCTCCAGCGAGGAAAGGTCACCAAAGGAAGCGTTCTGAATAGATCTAATTAACTCTGGAATGTTTTTTTAAGTGATTGCTGATTGCGGGTTTTATGTCTTTTGTATTGCCCAAATATTTGAACACAAGTTACTGCTGACAGCCGTCATGTTTACGTGTAAATGTGGAGTTGAAGAACTGAAAAACAAATAGCTCAGTCTCCTACTGAAGACAGTTGTTTGTTAGCAGTTCAGTACTGAAATGTAACCCTGTTGTTACCTTTGTGTTTGGGTTTAATCTACCATGCGAGTTCACTGTGTACTGTCACCTTGTCTTTCTAATATAAATAGTAAAGGGAAATGACAAAATAGTATTTCAATGTAAAAAAAGAAAACTTTTTAATAACACAAAATAAAGACAGAAATGGAGTGAGAGGCCAAGTAGCTCATGTCATACTGTATTGTGACTTCCACTCCATGTTATATTCCTACTTGCTATTAAACATGGACAATAACATAACCTCCTTGGTAGAAATAAAAAGTCAAATTGCAGTGGACTTTTTTATAGAACTTTACTATATCTGCCAGCATGTTACAGTTTATGCATAACAAGAAATTAACACAACCTTTTTCTTTTTTAAGATGTTGCTTTGCTTTTAATAACAATGATTAAAGACTGTTATATCAGGGATGTCCACACTCGGTCCTAAAATGCCGTTGTCCTACAGGTTTTCCATGTATCCCAGCTCCAACACACCTGGCTTCCATTAAATGGATCCAACAGCCAATGAAGTTCTGCACAATCAGTTCTGCTGATTAGTTCGAATCAGATGGGTTGGAGCAGGGATGGAAAACCTGCAGGATTGTGGCCCTCGAGGACCAGAGCTGTGGACCCCTGTGTTACAGAAACACAGTGTTGTTTTTGTGGGTGTTATGGCTTACAGCTTGCTCCCGACACATCAGCGAAACTGAACTTTGTTTTTGTGTTGCTGTGAGAAGGATTGTGTGACTGGTTGGGCATTTGAGTGTGGTTAATGCAGGAGAAGTGTGAAGTGGAAAGTTGTCACTTTCATTTTTTTTTTTTGTATAAATAAGGAATAAAAAATGTCATTTAAAGACACTGACCCCGTCATGAACCATGGTCAAAGTTCCTCATTAAATATAAAATAACTGGGCCAGTTGTTTATTGCAGATACAGAAACGCGGCCCCTATCAAGGGCTAACCAGGCATCCATCTTGTATCCGATCTGCACTGTGAGATATCTCATAGGAACAATCTTATCACTTGCATATCTCTTCCTCTCTTTCTCTACCTCTCTTCCTCCGATAATCACTGAATGAGCTCCGGTGCTCTTTGAAACCAGCTGGTGGTTCTATCTGTTTACCAGCATGAGATGCAGGGTATGAAGTGAAACTGGGCAACAACGTGATGCTGCATTTGGGATGGAAAAGTTGTATCGTGCAGTTTCTCTGCCTTGGAATGCTGCTCCATAAATACACATAATATATGTCACTGTGTCATCACACAAACTCAGAATGCAGTTTTTAAATCAAAAAGTTACATAGTGTGTCTTCAATATTTCTTATCTATACAGTTTTATGAAGTGCAACATGAAATAGTTATTTTAAAAATACAGTTTACTCAGCAAATTATTTGTTCTTACCAATATTTTATTTCTGAAGACCAAAGCACAAATTTAAATGTTCTGACCACAGCAGTGGGTATTATCTGCCTCTCAGTTCAGCTGCAGTCATGTTTCAATAATTGCTGTCAAATGTTGCATTCATATAAATGGACAACTAAAATATGGTTAATTATGAAGTTATAGCAATTCCTGTAAATTTATGTGTCTGTACTTTGGATTCCAACGAGATGTTATAGCATCTTTACAGAATGACATTTGATTTTTAATCAGACAATAATGCAAACTGGTTTACTTAATTCGTTTTTATCGCCAATATCTTTATATAACAAAGCTTAAAGAAAATTTGGTGTCAACTCTTATTTACACATGAGTTGAGTTCACCACCCAGCTTTGAATACATTTAAAAGAAAGAAAAAAAACAAAACAAAAAAAAAACAAATGAATGGGCTTATTTTTGACAAATTTATATTGAGTTTGTGATAAATAATAGTGAATCACTGTGTTGCAATTGTTTACAACTGTTCCATCACCAAAATACTGTATTAATGAAGCCCAAAATTCATATTTCCATTTTTTAGGGAATGGTGGAAAATCTAATGACACCCATCAAACATTTCATGCAACTGACAAGAAGCCTTCAAGTCATACTGCTGGACCACGCCTTTAAGCTCCACATGCAGATAAAGCAAGCTGTACATCCACACAGAGGTGCATACATGTTACGTTCAGCTGAATATGTAAATTAGAAAGCTTTTTGGCCAAAACCAAACAGCAACCTCCGGCGGTTAAAAGTGAAGCCTATACGAAGTGCATAAAACTGCAGTTCCCCCTTCATCCACTAGGGGCTGCAAAACAGAGCAAATCCCCATAGACTCCCATGTTAAAAAGACCAACTTCACAGCGGAAATAAACATGTTTACAGCAGAAATAAACATGTTTACAGCAGAAATAAACATGTTTACAGCCTGGTACAAAAATCCATTTTCGGTTTATAGGTCAGGTTTACCTTCCTGACAACTGCGGAGGGAGTGAATTTTTTTCCAACTGGCCCGTTTAAAAGTAATTTAATCTAAAAATTTAGCATAATTAGGGGCTTGATGTAGCTTTAACCCGCTTACCTCCATTAGCTGGTTAGTTCCTGTTATCTCCAGGTTAGCTCGGTTAGCTCTTAGCTACAGAAAGCTCGGAGTTCGCTCGATGTCAATCATCCACCATGACGCTCACAGCCCCCCTCTCAGCTCCACCTCTTTGCCCATATTTGTATTTTCCAGATGAGACGACACGCGTGCCCTTGCCAAGATGGGGATGGTAGGAACCGCCCACCGAGCTTCAATTCAGCTCTTCAGAAACCTACGGGTGACGTCATGGAGGCTACGTCCATCTTTTATATACAGTCTATGAACAAAATGCTGGTTCCCTTCATAAGACCCGATTACATGCTGATCCTGACTTCCTTAAATGTTCATACTGTTCTCTCCTATTTCTGAATCATTTTGTGTTTCTGTCTCTCAAGGCATGGAGAGTGTTTTGGCAAACTGCTGACATACCACATTATTATTTTCTGCAACTCTAAGGATGAGCAAAGGCTTCATGGTCATCCTGATCTAGGATTTATATCTATGTGCATCTGAGTAAAAACAATTCCTTTTCAGACATAAAGCTAGTGTCCAGACAAAAAAATAGATTTTTAAAACAATGATTTAGTTCTCTGATGATGGACAAGGTTCTGGAAAGATTTGCCGTTGTTGGATGTTTGGTGTTGCATGAATAGATCTATGTTTAAATAAAGCCATAGAGCTTAAATGACTAAAACACCAATTACCAGGATGATCCTAAGAGACTGAAAACATGGGTCATCCAGAGCACAGGTGTGGGAACAGGGGGGTCACACAAGATGTGTCAGAATACCTGCATTTCCTGTAACTAAGTGTGTGCTTACACACCTGCAGGTGAGTGAGAAGGGGTATGAAACTGTTGTGAAAATAGTATGAATAAAAAATGCACTTACTCTAATGTTGCAGGCGACGACGATTCAGAGTTTAGTGTGTCTCTTCATTTATCACAGTTTAACACCTTTCAGTGGTTGACTGGGTGGAACTGGGAAGCTGAAAAATAAACATATGTGACCATTTCAGTAGAAACATGTGAAACATGTTTGACTCATACCATTAAACCCATGTATGACATCACCATGTTGAGAGAGAAATGACTAGAAAAACTCCTAAAGCCAAAGATTTTTGAAGTTTCAATAAACCTTTTCAGATTTGTTGATCCAGATGTGTCTGTTCACACTGCAAAATCTCAAGAAAATGATCATTTAGGATCAACAAAGGCAGCCATGGAAAGTCTGGTAATTGTTATGGTAAAATGGCTGAAATCCAAGTCAAGGCAAGTTTATTTGTATTGTTCTTTTCATGCACAAAACAACTCAAAGTCCTTTTCATAAAAAAACACAAAACACATCACCAGCAAGGTGCATGTTAAAGATGGGAGAATTACAAAGAGAATAAAACTGAAACAAGATCTGTTGTCCAGCGTGAACGACAAATCCTCTGCATCTTTAACTGGTTTGTCATCACATTTTCTGTTTCTGTTCCCCATCTTAGTGGTCAGAAATCCAGAAATCCTCATGTAACGTGATATATCGTCAACTGTACGTTCATGCACAACAAATCACCGCCACACTGAAGCAATGCACTCTTTTCACCGTGCTTTAGGCAAAACTTTTAGGTTACCACCATATTTAAACCATTCATTTAGCCTATATTTATCATTCAAAAAGGTTGATTTATATTAAAATACATGTTGAGAATGTTGTTGACCTCAGACCAGAAGAAATACCTGAATGACCAGAGTCTTCACTGCAACACTAAAGCCTTTACAAAACTGCACAGTACCCACTCCAGCAGGGTTTCTCAAACGTTTTGAGGCCAGGGACTCCTTCGAGGGGAGATGATATTTTCTGATGCCAAAGAACACATTTTCTGCAGTCATAGATAGCATCCCTACTGTAATCACATTCGAATTTAGCAATTTTGCCTCATTTGATTTTGGCACACAGTTTATCCATCTTTCAGTTTTTTTTTCTGAAAAGATTATCCTCTGAATCTTCCACTGATAGCTGGGCTTTCAGTTCTTCAATCTGTGTTTGTAATTCCTGTTTCTCTTTTCTAGCTTCTTCAATTAGTCGGAGGATCAAGTCGAAGAAACATTAAGAATTGCTTCCTACTCGTCTTTCAAATCCTCATTCTCATATTCAAATGAAGTAAATGTGTTTAATCTCAGTCCTCTGGGGATCACGTCTTTTCTCCGATAATCTGACAAACTATGTACTAAGCTGTTTTTCTGAAACTTTCTGGACATGAATAAAGAACTTACATGAATCTGTCATCTGTGCAGCTCCTGGTCCAAATCCAAAAGTCAGTCTTCAACAAAGATGACAATGTTCCAGAAACAAACAGAGCTGCTCCAGGACCACCCCAATATTGTCATTATGAAGAAACAGACAGGTGCGCTGCAGGTATCCCTCAAACCACTCGTGGTCATGGAAGGGATTGCTTGAACGCGAGGAAGGAATTCAAATCCAAATTGTTTGCATATAAAAATTCAGATCCAGGCACTGAAAATGGTGAGGAACAAAAGGTCTGTCATAAAAAAGTAAAAAAAAAAAAAAAAAAAGGGCAAGCATCATTAAAATACACCATGACACATCAGCTTATGGCTTCTTCAGGGTGTATGGTGACACAAACAGCCAGATTAGTTCTAATTATCACAGGTGTGCACAAATGACACCATGTCGAACTATATTATCGGCCTCTAGGGGCAGCAGACAATAAATACAAGAAGTAAGCACAACAATCAGAAACCTGCACCATCAACAATTCCCCTCGCCTCTAGGGGCACATAGAAATGCATATATTAGAATGAGTACAAAGTTTCCTTAATCTCTGTGAAAACCCAGCCATGACTGTGTAGGGGGGACAATAATCGACAGACTATGTACATAATAAATTGGGAGGTTTTAGAAGTAATATGAGAGGATAAAACTATAAGAATGAAGTTGAATCTAAGTCCTCATTTAGACCTGGGTATCTGGTGCCTTTGAGGCTATAGATCCATTTGGCCACTCTTTGTTTGAGGCATTTTGTCTCCACCCCTAGTATCAGAGTTAATGGCTTCAAAGTTCTATCACAAGCATGTTGAGCTTCCATCTGGTGTTTGGCCATAGGACAGTTCAAATTTCTAGATTGGATTGCATATCTGAGTGCAGCCACTCTGTCCTGTAGCCTTCTTTTGGTCAGGTCCACATCGAAACAACCACAAGAGCATTCCAGTCTGCATACAACATGAGTGGTGTTTCAATTTATGAAACTGATAATAGAAAAGGTTTTGTCTCTGAAAGTTTCTCTTTTCACCATATTTTCAGAATAATTGCAGTTACTGCAACAGAAATTGCCCATGGTTTGAAGGGGGCCAAGAATCCAGTTTACAAAGCAGGAAGTTGACTCATGACTAGTTTGTCTCCAATAGTTGGGGCCCTTCTTGAACTGGGGTTCGCAATACCCTACTACACACAGACAGTTTTCATCCACCATGGCTTTTCAGTAACATCCATTATGGACAAATTCAGAGAATGAGGCACATATGTGACACTGACTGGGATTGTCACATTATTCTATGGCCATGCAGCAAGGCTTTAGATAAAGGGGATACCGGCAAAGGATTCTTACTCAGGAACATGATCGAGTTCTGTCACTTGAAAGGAAAAAAATTCTCAGCCCTAAACTTAAACAGAAGCAGATGCATAAACTATTTTGTTACACATTACAGTAAATTAGCTATGCTGATCAAAAACATCAAGAAGAACTGGTACATCATTGAGAGTGATCAGTCCTTATGGGAGGTGCTCACTAAACCCCCAGGGATTGGTTTCAGAAGGGCCGCAACTATTGCAGACAAACTAGTCAGGAGTCATCTTTCTGCTTCCAAACTGGATTCATGGAGATGGTCAGGACCTGGATTATTATTTCTACTCACTTTGAATTTGAATCATTTCCTCATACACATTTACTGCCATTTACCTGATGGGCACAATTACATTCTAAACTTTTCAACTTTTCAAGCATTTTAGTACTTTAGTACAGCTTCATTTTTATCTGAATTCAAAGTTTCAGGAAAGTCAACAGTAGCAGAACTAGCAGAGTCCAAATGAGCTGAGTTCAAAACAAGAAACAGTAAAGTTACCAAAGTGATTCAACTTTAAGATCATGATCACACTTTTTAATAATCATCAATAACTGAATAAAAAAAAAAAAAAAAAAAAAAAAAAAAAATCTGAAAAAAGTGATTCATTGAATCTAGTCAGTTATATTTGCATGATAAACTTTATCAAAGACTGATCACTCAGACATCCATAATTCACAGAATTAATGAGAACGAGGCTGTTCTATCTGTCCTTGGAGTGATGGATGACAAACTGTAAGATCATCCTCCACTTGTAAACAAGCTCCATATTTATTTCATTGCAGTCAAAGTGGAAAAAGATGGCTCAGAGAGGCAAGTGGTAGAGGAGTAATATTTGAATGGCCTCAGCAGTGGGTTTGGGACATTCATGAGTGAAGGAAGTCGAGAAGCTTTAAAAGATTAACCTGCTGAAATTGGAATTTAAATGGTCCCTCACTTATTGAAATGGAAGGATTTGAAAGTATTGTGTTGCTATAGCTACATGCTAATCTGTAGCTGCAGGAAGGGATAAATGACAGATTTATGTAAATTGTCTCCATCATGTCACTTTTTAATTGGTCCAAATATTATCTGTGAGGTTATTGTTCAATATCTTTGTTTAATTTCTGCACTGCACTGTTTTCATTCAGTTCTCAACTCAACAGCGGTCTTTTTTCCCCACACATTTTTTAATGCTGTTTCCGTTAAACTCTAGTGTTTACCAACCCACTTGGGACTATAAGTCGGTACTGTTTTCAGCTAACTGAAATACACAGAATTAATTGGTTTAATCAAGCTAAAGGGAAATAGATGTATACATGATTTAAGTAAAACTATTAAAAATGGTGCCACTTACATGGAAACATTTAGTCTTGTCATTCAACCATTTTATTATATCATGGAATAGATTCAAGAGATTAAATTAAAACAAGAAGATGTATTTTATGCTTTGCATCTGATAGTTTTTTTCTTCTTTTTTTCTGCATTTATCCAGATGCATCTTCATGACCATTATACTGCCAATTCTCGTTTGTAGGGCTACTGCTAGTTTCAGATTATAAAACAAAAGTAAAAAAAAAACAAAAAAAAACTGTGGATTTGAGCAACTACTCACCATGCACTGAATTTGCATGAGTGACAGTTTGACCCCATTAGGTAACCGTTGCAGAGTCTTCCTTAAAAAAGAAAAAAAATCTGCCAAGCTCAAGCTTAACAGGCACTTAGGCCCTGCTGCCAATTACAGGATCGACATCACACAAAAAGGCACCCGACTGCCTGCAAATGCCACAAGTGAAACAATGGCAGGAAGTCAGAGGCAGGAGAGGATGAAGATGGAGCAGATGTCACCTCGGCTGTTTCTAGTTTTGCTTGAAATTATGCCTGTAGGGGAAAAAAGGCATTAAACATACAGCAGTGCCTGTGTTCTGCATGCGATAGCATTAGTTTAAATTGTTTATGAAGCTGTTAACTGTGAAGGTCTCATGTAACATAGCTCCTTTTTTTTTTGTCTTTACAAAAAAAAAGCCAAGCTGTATGCCTTAAATTCCAACCATGTTATTACTATTACGCTCCGAGCCCTTGCTTATATCACTCTGTTAATCTCATAAACTCTTTCAAATGAATTTTATTCCAATTAATATGCAAATCTCTCCTGAATGTGGACTTTAAAAGGCACACAAAGAATTTCACACTGACATTCATCAAACCTTCTTTACCCCACTTAACACAACTTTTCAACGAATGCACCACTAATATACAGCCTGACTGACTGAACCTTTTTGCCCAAGCATGCACGCTTTGGCTTAGTGTTGATGGAATTAAAAAAAGGCACATGGAGTGTACAGACTTCCAGGGGACCAGAGCTATTGGGAGTAAAGCATATGTTTGATGTTCATTTCTTGTTCTCCTTTGAATTGAAGGAATGTGTGTTGCATTAAAGGTCAGAGTAAAGCCCCCCAGTTCGAACCATATGCAAGGTGGGAGAAAGTGCAGATCACTCACATATCTCAATTAAGAAAATTCCCAGCAGGCATCTTGTAAGCTTTCGTTTCATACACCATGCAAGACAGCTACTGAGTGTTGGGTTGACCTGAAGCAATTTGTAATGATGTTTCTGCTTGTACCCAACTCTGAACTCTTAACATTGTAGGGGGAGAACGCCAGAAAGCCTGATTGAAGGACAACAAAAAGGCACGACAACTGCAGTAAAGATAGGATTCAAAACTAATCTTATCTCCAGATGTTTGTTTAAGGAGAGTAAAGCCACCGAGGCATTCAGTGGTACATTAATGTTGGCCATTTGTCTTTCATTATAAACCCGTCCCATACAACTGAACCAAACTGCACCAAATCTGGCTCCCCTTTAGTTGTAGCTCCATAGAAAATAGTTTGATACAGTTAAGGTGGAGCTACTAGCATTCAAAGATACAATGCATTGATTGGTGGACAGAAAAACGTCACTGACCACAACAAAACTTGCTGCTCAGTCATCGGTTCAGTAGATGTTTGAAAGATGGAAGGATCAAGATTCCTGCTGTCAAGTCAGATCTGGAACTACAGACTTTCCAAGCTGTAGGTGTTTATTAGGGTCCGAGCCATACAAAGTATGGCAGGGCATTGTTGTTTGTAGCATCGCAGTATTTGCCATTGGGGGGTGTATAAAGTAGAAGTAGAAGTAAAAATAAAGTAAAAGTTCTGCCATGTTTTTGGATCTACCTGTGCATTTAGAACAGGTGTGTTCAATAACAGGCTCATTGACCTTGCAGTAGAGCTGAGTTAATTAAATTCAGTGACTGGTTGGAAAGAGCTGCCAGACAGGACTTCTACTTTCTACTTCTACTTCATCTCAGGTTGCCATCACACTAGTATGAAACCATGCTAGGCATTTGGTCTAAACCTCACATGCACAGTCGTGGTCCGACTTGGAGTGGAAAATGAAATGATCGGAGAAAGGACCCAAAAGCAGCACAAGAGATCTGGGCAGGTTAACAGTCTTTATTTAAGCACTTGAGAATGTTCATTGTTGAGGTTGACCTCTGGTTCCCAATGTGCCCAGCAGAGTAACCTTCCTCTGGACAGAAACCCAGTAACCACCGGGGAGCAGGCTCCAAGGGCAAGACAAGAAGCGGCAGTCGGGGACAGATCAGTTCGGTAACAGGCAGGCAACTTGGAAAGGCGTGCTGGAAGGTCAGGCATGAGAGCAATGGCAATCTGGCAGTAAGTGAATGGTGGAAGCTGCATATATACGCAGATGGGGATGGTGAACAGGTGGCAGTGGCAGGTGAGAGCAGTAAACTGATTAGGGGTGTGGCAAGCAGCAATGCTGGAGGGAGCAGGGCTGATTGTGACAGGAAAGACACATCTGAATTTCCTGGACCGTTCTTAACTTCCAAACCATACTGGCCTGAATCAACTCGGTCAGTGGAAACAGGGCTTATATGAAGACTGGAAGATAAAAGCCCTACCCATTCTGAAACACAGGAGAGGTGCTCTCATGCTCTTCGACTGCTTTACTGCATTCAGTACTGGAAGCACTGAATACATCTAATAAATCTCCAAAACTCTAGCAGCCAAGAGTTCCACCCAGTTTTTCTGGCTTGTACAAAACAGTATGCATAATTATGAACATGGAAACTACCAACAGACGGGTGTAGTTAACTGCTAGACCAGCAGGGCCCCAACACCCACAATAATATACAGTGGTCTTTGCAACCCCCATCCCCATGCAACAACTGAGTGCTTAATTGTGTGAGACATCATCTTGCAGCCATCCTCTAAATCAGTGTTAGTCAATCCTGTTCCTCAGGGAACACTGCCCTGCATGTTGAGGAGGTAACGCTACTTTAACACACCTGACTCAAAGGAATGGCTCATTAGCAGACTAGAACTTGATGAGCAGTTTAGTTTATCTAAATTGGGTGTGCCAGAATCAGAGCAAACCAAACCATGCAGGACAGTGGTCCCCGAGGACCAGGGTTGAGAAATACTGCTTTAATAAGGTGTCTGGACTAACTTTGATGTTTATGTGCTAATGTGTTAAACATAAAAGTGCTACAGACTTTTCTTGAATGGTTTGGTTTTGACTGCCAAGTAAAATGATGATTTCACAGACTAAATCCATCCCAGAGCGGCAGTACAGGGAAATCAGAAGCCATTGCTGGCTGGAAAAGCCTGCAGGTTTCTGAGCTCCAGAAACATTGTTTAGAAAGCAGGTGATGTCGCCGAATGGTCCAATCGCTTTCCCATGGCGAGAACAACTGAAACAACCAGGTTTAATGCAGACCAGAGTGGACTTGCACATGAAAATGCACAATTATCCCAAAGGAACCAAGAAAGTGGACCTGAGTTTGTTCGGAGCTAATTTGAATGCATGGTTAAATTTACTCCTACTGAGAATTTACAGTGACCAATTCTCCAAATATTCCTCCTCATGTTTCTCGTTTAAGTTGTAATTATATATGTTGTTTGTTTTTTTTTCCTTTTTTCCCCATTACAGAAACAAACTTCAGGTATCAAATGACATTAAACAATCAAGCTACCAGTGTTTGTGTGCGGTTTACACATTGTTTTGCTATTTTCTAAATACATGAAACCTGTTAATTGTTGATGCCAACATCTAAATGTAACATTTTTAGTTTTAGGCTGCTGCAATAGGTGCTAGTATCATAGCCACCATCAATCCATGCACCTTTGGACAATGTATTGATACATGCTGATTGTACAAATTTAAAGCGATTTTGAATTTGTAAAAATTGGTTCCTAATACTTCTTTCCAAGCCTTGCAATCAATATTTGTTCCATATATCAGAAAAAAGAATAGGAGATACATGAAATAGACCTTTGAGTTACGACTTTGTGGGCTTAAAATGCAAAATGAATTCCATTTATCTGAACTTTGCTGACCTCTGCGGTTGAGTCTCAGGAGATTTGAACAATTTGAAACAATATCGTTGTAGAGAGTATGATAAAATAGGAGGTTGTGCTGGGGTCAGGGGTGTAGGAGGAAAGATTTAAGTTTCAATAACAAATTCACCTTTATTCATTCAAAGTCTCCCCTTACTTGCCTGTCAAATGGTGTCCACAGAAAACTCTGGAGGTGCAGACATACAGATGCACACATCTCCATGTAAAATACACACTTGCAATCACCTCCACACTTTTTCGCAAACACATTACTCACACACACGTGTAGTCAACCTCTCCCCATCGCCAACGGGAGGTAATCAAGGCCCTGATATGCTCTAACCAGATCCATTAAGGAGCTAATAAAGGCTCTGGATGAGTTAATTAATGACCCCCAAGAACATCATTTGCCTCCAGTGCTACTGCTTAGACTGCTGTCTCCAGCTCTCACTGAGCAAATCCCCAATCAAAACAACAACAGCCACAGCTGGGTGTGATTTACAGTTGCTGAGACCCTGTTGTTTCAGTGTCATGACGACCAAAGAAACAGGACGAACTATTGAAGCTCCATCGACTGGATGATGAGGCATGTGTGTTGCCATACCTGTGTATACGGAGGTTGCCACTTATGACATTCTGCATTGCAGAGGAAAAACATAATTAAAGCTGGTGTAGAGAAAGCGTGAGAAAGAGACAAATAGAGGAAATTACTGTTTGTTGTCTCTTGTATGGACAATGTAGTCTGTTCAATCCTGAGGAGAGAAAAAGAAGCCAGAAGCTTCACACAGCTAATCGTTGCTGACAGTTCTGTATGATGCTACAAATTCTGTCAATACAATAATGATGAGAAAAAACGCAGATGATCAAAAGTTACTTGAATGACTTCTGTCTTCTTTAAAACACCCCAATAAACTGATTCCCTGATGAAACTGTTTGTATTTTAATCTTGCAGCAACCATTTTAGTCCATTTTAAATTGTATATATGCCTACAAACACCATTTTAAATTGTATGTATGCGCCTTTTTTCAGCAAGTTGACTTGCAAATTCTTACTTAATCAATTGTTACAGCTTACAAGTTGCATCGTCACTTCATTTTTAGCAAAAGTGAAGACAAATAATTTCCATGGACAATGAAAAGTTACCTATTAATATACTTAAACTATACAGCACATCAGTGACAAGTAACAGCTGATTAACAGTTTCTGTGACTCGGCATCTTGCGTTACCCTTAGCGATGTTGCCCGGGAGTAGCAGTTCCCGTTGTCTGTTGTCTTTCTGTCCTCTTCCCCCCACACAGCAGAGGCAGATGGCTGCCTGTCCTTGAGCCGGTTTCTGCCGAAGGTTTCCTTCCTGTTAAAAGGGAGTTTTTTCCTTCCCACTGTCGCCAGTGTGCTTGCTCAGGATGGGAGATTGAGTTGGACTCAACTCAATCTGTTGGTTTCCTTATATAGGCTGTTATGAATTGGCCTTTATTATGTTTTCCCCTCTGTCTGTAAAGCGTCTTGAGATGGCATTGCCGTGATTTGACGCTATATAAATAAAGTTGAATTGAATTGAATGTATGCTCCACACATATGCTCGATTCTACTCCTGCTCTTACCTAAGGCGGACGCTTATCTCTCTACTCCTGTTTCCTCCCCTACCCTCCCACTCTGGCCTACAACTTTTTCCTGTCTGACTCTGAGCCTTTTTTTTCTCTTTATTTCCTTTATTCCTTTATCTCTTTATTTCCACTTAAATTTACATCATGGATTTGATTGGCTGGTCTCTCAACGCAATTAATCAAATTTTCTCAACCCGAAGATCAGGCAGAGGGGGCCCGCATGTCCTGAGGGGACGCTTCCGGCTGCATACATTCAGGACTCATGGACCAGGTGGAGACCGATGTGTCTAGCGGTTCTGTCCTCTGAGGACGTGGAGGACGCTTACATCTTTGGATTATTGGTGATCGGGATTCTGCTGATTGGCGTTGGTGGAGTCTTGATTTACCTCAAGACCCGTGAGATTCTGGCAACAACTGGTAGGCTGCCAGAATTCTGTAACAGTATGTGCCGGGCTAGGAGCGCACAGACTCTTGTGTTGACCGGACTCAACCGTAAGCAGGATGCCAGTCTGGTCCACGCTGGTCATTCGGCCGAGGTCCCGGAGCTGGTCCGCAGAATCAATAACAATATGGAGAAGATGTCTGCTAGGATTGGTGGAAATTGAAGTATCTTTGACTTGATTTGATTTGTATTTAACTTTAGTCATTCAACATTAGCAAATGCATGTGGTGTCTTAAGCAGATGCACTGAGCATGCTGTAATTTTAGGATTCCAGTAAAACTATTTACACTGTAAAAAAAGAGGCTTCATTTTTTGGGTTTGTTTGTTTTTCAGTGTCTGATCACATTCTTTAACTAGTTTGGCTTCACAGTTTTTATTATCAGACCGTTCCATTGAAGCTGCCTCCTTCTTTGGCAGATAAATGGGAATAACTCAGAATCCTACATTCTAAGTATGTTGTGAGTTGTGCAGAATCATCTAAACCTCTGATCAAGGATTATATAAGTAAAGCTGTTGCAGATCATCCACCATGCTGCTTTGTCGTGCTGCTGCATGATGTTGCTGCAGTAGATGAGAAGCAAGAGAAAGAAAGAAACCCGTGTGGATTTAAAATCTGCCCATCATTTTTTTACTTATGTATTTTTTCCAACAAGCTTCTTCGGGGTAGGATATTCATTCAGTTGTTGTTTGAGCAAGTACATATCACCATGTGCTGTATACTTTTAGTTAGTTTAGTTTACAAAGTTTATTTATTTATTTATTTTTTGCCATTAAATGTAACTGCTGCAATGGACTGGCGAGCTGTCCAGGGTGTCCCCTGCCTTTCACCCAATGACTGCTGGGATAGGCTCCAGCTTCCCCGCAACCCTGGATTGGATTAAGCGGTTAGGAAAATGAATGAATAAATAAATGTAACTGACTACATCATTGACACCTTTTAAATTACATGAAAATGAATTTCTGTTGTATAGCAGTGCAGAGGTAAAAAGGAGCATAAACAAGAAAAACACAAATGAAAAATAACATGTTGATGAAATAGCTAGCGTTAAAAAAAAATTAATTAAATAAAGACAAAAGAAAATGAGAAAAGCACTCGGAGAGCGCAAACCTCCGCCAAGCCCTTTAAAAAGTTCCCGGATCCAAACGGAGATCCGGATCACCACCAAAATGAATCAATTCCTCATTTTCACGTTTCCAACAAGTCCTGGAAATTTTATTAAAATCTGTCCATAATCTTTTGAGTTATGTTGAACACAAACAGATAAACAGCGATTAAAAGAAAAAAAAAAACCCTATGTGGAGGTAACCATAAAACATAGAAAAGTAAGCAATAAATCTATATATTTTGGAAAAGAAACAGAATTAATTAATGTATACATCAGTACTATAAGAAGATTTAAATGCTTTTCACAGTAATATTTTAGGCTTTGTACAGAAAACCTGCAAGTAGTGTGAAAGCATACCTATTGTTTTTGTTCTTCAAAACCCAAAATCTAGACTTCAAAACCTTGTACTTTTCTTCTTCGTTTTTCTGGGTGTTTGGTTTGTTGATGAGCAGCTGTTAACTGCCTGACAAGTTGGCTTGGTTTGCTTGAGTAAAGTGCAGGATAAAGTCAAACAAAGGTGCAAAATGCTTTAGCATTCACAACCCAAACATATCAAGTTTCCCTAAATCATTATATGCATATCCTTATTCATGTCAAAAGCATCAACAGGTGGCCTGTATCCCTAAACCAAACTATGTGTGACAGACCTCAAGGTTAAAAAGGTGAAAATACATCAAAATGGGAATCAAACTGTTGTGTAAAGCAATTGTCCACCCTGTTGTCCCTCCTTATAAGCATTTGTAAGAATGTAATTCATTCATCCAGTTTCTGTACAGCTCATTTCAATACAGGGCCATGTGGGAGGTGAAGCCCATCTATCTATCTATCCATCTATCCATCCATCTATCCATCCATCTATCCATCCATCCATCTATCTATCTATCCATCTATCCATCTATCTATCATCTATCCATCCATCTATCCATCCATCCATCTATCTATCTATCCATCTATCCATCTATCTATCATCTATCCATCCATCTATCCATCCATCCATCTATCTATCTATCCATCTATCCATCTATCTATCATCTATCCATCCATCGATCCATCCATCTATCTATCATCTATCCATCCATCGATCCATCCATCTATATATCCATCCATCTATCTATCCATCCATTCATCCATCTATCCATCCATCTATCTATCCATCTATCCATCCATCTATCCATCCATCTATCCATCTATCTATCCATCTATCCATCTATCTATCTATCTATCAATCTATCCATCTATCCATCCATCTATCCATCTATCTATCCATCTATCCATCTATCTATCCATCTATCCATCTATTCATCCATCTATCTATCCATCCATCCATCTAGATATCCATCTATCCATCCATCATCTATCCATCCATCCATCTATCCATCTATCCATCCATCTATCTATCCATCTATCCATCCATCTATCCATCCATCCATCCATCCATCCGTCATCCATCTATCCATCTTTCCATCTATCCATCCATCCATCTATCCATCCATCCATCTATCCATCTATCCATCGATCTATCCATCCATCCATCCATCCATCCATCCATCCATCCGTCATCCATCTATCCAGCTATCCATCTATCCATCCATTTATATCTATCCATCTATCCATCCATCGATGAATGAATGAAAGAAATATAAATCACTAATTTATGCCAGAAAGAAATTTTCATCATTTTTGTCCCAGTAAATATGAGGTAGGAGGCAACCAACAACCATTATGGTTCTCTCCTACACAGAATTTAAAGTGCTGCATTAACCTAATAGAGAGTGCATAACTCGTGCATACTGGAAGAACATGCAAACTCCACACAGTAAGACCCCTGATCAACCTCCCCCAGTGGGGAGTGGGGTGTATGATTTTAACACCTTAGACACCCCCAGGTCACTTCCTTGTTAAATGTGTAACTGCAGAGTGAATTGTCAAACAGCTTTTATTTAGTTGGTTGACTTCATGGTGACCCCAGAGCAAAAATAAAATGGATTCACTTATCAATATGTTGCTCTGTGTGTTTTACGCATACATAAACCAAAAACCTTGACCCAAACTAGCTTTACACACACACACACACACACACACACACACACACACACACACACACACACACACACACACACACACAGCTTGCCCTTGCTTCCGGTAATAATCTTCTATAACACCAGAAAGAATGGAGGGAAGAAAGCAACGACCAAATCCTCTCTGTTTCACAGCTAACGTAGTTTCTCACTTTCCTCCCAGTCTCTATCTTTCTCTTGACATTTAGCGATGTGCTAGCTATGCAGGCAGAGCTCGCTTGTTTACAGGGTCATTAACTGTTTCTGAGGCTCAGCATTCCACAAATGTGGTGATTATGGTCCACAGAGGGGCTTCTGGGATGAGAGAAGCTATAAGAAGTCATTGCTGCAACCGTCATCACAAAGCACTGGTGGCATTATAAAACTAACTGGTTATCTTTCGACTCATTCAACAGTCTTTTTGACGCAGACTCAGCCCTTGCTAAAAGGATTCTACTTCCTACAGAAATTAATGACACTAATTACTTAAATTGGCATTTACTGTATTTGACATTGCTGTGGAAGCACACTGTGTCAGAAATGGATGGACCTTTTGGGTATGTCATGAATGCTGGTGGTGACAAGGACTGCTGAATTGTTAAAAAGATGCAGTATGCAACACATCCAAGAGGTTTAAAGGGGTTGTGGAAGAATGAGTGGTGAGAGGTTAATGGTACTGTGGGAAATATTATGGCTTTCTTGTTGGAGTTTTTTAAAGATTTGCTTAAATTGGTAAGAGAGAGTGAGAGAGCAACATGGGAGCGAGCATTGCCTTTAAAATCCATGATTTTTATTGATTTTGGTGGGAGAGTTATTTGGGATCCATATTTATCCACAGATCATGCAAATATAGAAACAATGAGGCTTTACTTTGTAGATCTGGGAGTAAATCTAAATGAAGAATTAAATTAGTAGAAAACCTTTGCCAGTAAGATGCTAAAAGTATTTTATGGTCCAGCTTTCTTTAAGCCTTATGGTTTCATCAATACTCCATGGACCAATCCATCTGAAGGTCACTTTGACAAATTAAAACCCTCATCACTGAACGTTCTCAAGTTACTCATCTGGAATTTCAAAAGCTTCCATTAATTTCTGTCACTTGGGACAAGTTACGGGAATAAAATGAAAGAGATTGTCTATAGTAATCATCTATGGCAACCGGCCAAACTACAGCGTTTTGATATTCTCATGCAACCGATTGAAGCGCCTGTTGCCAAGCAGCTTTTTTTTATTATTATCTCCAAGATAAAGCAGACAGCTGGCATTTATTTTCCTTTCTACTTCCTTATCCCCAACTCCTCTCCTGGCTTTGTTTATTCATTGCACTTGCATGCAAACATACCTCAGCCTGGCAAACTCTCGAGACGCTGCACCATATGACGAGGTGACCTTGTAGTGCACTCGCAATCCACAAGATGCTGAAAGCAAAGGCGGTATCTAAATACAAGCAGATACTGACTTAATCAGCTCCTCTGAGGAAAATGTAACTAGCCCAGATAGATTTTTCAACCTTCATCCTTCCATTTGGATCTTCCAAACACTTCCCATCTTGTGACGCTTGACTTACTCAGGGAACCAACGTTTAATTCTTAATGTGTCTTGTTTTTTACTTAGGGAATAACAAAACAGCTAGATGTAGTGGCCCAAAGAATTTTTGTATTTCATAACTGATTTAAGGTATGAGCAAATAAAACATCAACATGTAACAACATAAAATCAAACCCATCTGATTTCAATACTCTTCTCTACGTGTACAGATTATTATTATTATTGAATTTCCCTTTGGGGATTAATAAAGTATTTGTCATTTCATTATGCATCTATACCAGTTTTCTCAATTCTGGTCCTCAGGACCCCCTGCCCTTCATGTTTTAGAAATGTTTCTTCTGAAAAGCGCCTGAGTCTAAGGTCTTTGTAGCCTGTTAACCCCTTTATTTTATTCATTAAGGTAGGGGTGCCTTTAAAACATGCAGGGCAGGTGATCCAGAGGACTGGAATTTGGAGAAACGCTGATCTATGCTAGATGCATGTGGGGTGTATAAATGATTACAATTTGAAATTGAAAGTAATTACATGGATTTTTCGTGATTAATCATGATTAATTTTATTTTTATATGCAAACTGTTCATTTCTGTTGGAAATCACTGCAATCTGATAAAAACACATTAACTTTTGGTTTATAAACACAAACAAATACTGTTTTAATATTCAGTTTTCTCTTTACACAGTAACAGCTTTAAAAGTTTTTGCAAATGTTTTATAATATTAATGTCACTGGATTAAGTACTTATGACAAACGATGATTTAAGTTTGAGGATATAGTGAATAAAAATATAACAACCCAGGAGTATTCATGTAAAGCTCTAAACAGAGAATTTCCACAACATAAAGAAAGCAGGATGGAAATCTCAGCACTTCTAAACTGACAGGTGAGATTTCACAAAATGTACAACACCTTTACTCTTTAGTATCTATGTTTTTTATCTAGTTTATTTAGTTATTATCCAGTGCCCAGATTTTGTTTTTTTTATACCATAAATTTGCTAAAACTACGTCCAGCTTTTTTGGGCTCAACTTCAATTTGATAACTAAAGGAAGAATATTGTTTTATTTATTGATTTATTTTCTTTTCAGCATCATAAGAACCAAGAAAACAGTCAGGGACCCATAAGGAGTGAAAGTTGGTCAGACCTCAGAGACTATTGGCAAGCGATGCCTCTGCATGTGGTTTCTGAGTGTTCAGAACCAGTGAGGAATGAGCTGAGCAAATCCAACTGTGTCAACATGTGATAAAATAATTAAAGGCAATAATTAATTAATAATTAATGAATGACTGATTATTATAAATATTATACATATTAGTATAAATGTGTTTAGTTGAACTCTATTAAATGTTTTCTCCTTATCTTAAGTTTGATTCTGCTCATAAATAGTGTTTCCTCTGTACATTTTTATGTTGGTGCGTGTGTGTGTGTGAGAGAGAGAGTTTGGGAGAGAGAGAGAGATAGAGTGAGCATGAGAGTTAAACTGACAAAACTCGACTTTTTTGTCTTTTGTGGTTTCTTTAAACACGTTGTGTTACAATATTATATGAAGTGCTTCGGAAATAAAGTCTGATTGATTTGATGTAAATCCAGCACAATAATTGTACTGTTTAACAGGAACCGAAATGTTCCCCCTGACTCAGATAACACACCAGGATCAAACCACGAGATGGAAAATTAGAGCAGGTGCTGTGCTGCAGACAACATGGCACAGAGAAGCAGCGAGGGAATACATGTAGGGCAAAGATAATCTAGATTCAAGCATCTGAATCCCTACCCAAAACCATCACTGTGCCATTGACGGTTGGAGTAAATGGATGGATGGATCATATCAACATCAGAGTGGAACTCACTCTCAAAGATGCAGTGTTATGTTTAGCTTGTTCTGAAACACAACTTTGTCGTTTCTACAAGTTCTGTATCTTTTTTTTTTTTTTTATAAAGCCTAGTTTAATAATGATAAAGATCTGTTGTGACTTCTCCACAGAGTTCTAGTGCAAGTGGCCAACTCTAGTCTATGAGAGCCGCAGTAACTCTGCACAAGTCTGCGGATTCTCCGTTGATTTAAGTCTGATGTGTTGCAACAGGTAAACTAAGACTTGCACAGCTGCAGATGAAGGACCAGAGTTGGACACACCCTGTTCTGGTGAAGTAAGTATTTTCACAATTTTTGCTAAATTTGGCTGATCAGAAAGTGGAAAGTCAACTGGAAGCTATGCGAGCTATCTATTACGGTTCTGATACCAACTAAAATTCCAATAGTTAGCTGAGAAATTCTTCCATGCATGCTTTGGTGAAAAGCCTACTTGTACATTGGTCAATGAATACCTCTCACATCAATATAGGAATAATACTGTAAGCCACGATAAAAGATAAGGCCTTGACCTTGTCATATAATAATGGGTAGTCTAGCCAACCATTACTTATGTAGCAACGGGGATGTAACCTGATGCACTGAGAAGTACCTTGCTCTATTTTTCAAATATATTAATGTATAAATATATGCTAATATTGTCATCTCTAACTTATTTCTCCTTTTTTCCGCAGGTCTTCCTGAATAAGTGCAGTTGTACATGTTGATCTGTCTTTCCTGTCCTCTCCAACCCAACCAGTCGAGGCAGACGGCTGCCCTCCTTGAGCCGGGTTCTGCCGGAGGTTTTCTTCCTGTTAAAGGGGAGTTTTTTCCTTCCCACTGTCGCCGCGAGCAGCTCAGGATGGAGGATTGGATCCAAGTCATGACTTGATGCAATCAGTTGGTTTCTATTATAGGATATGTATGAATTGGCTTGAAATGATGTGTATGTAAAGTGTCCTGTGACAATATTGTTGTGAAGTGGCGCTGTACAAATAAAGTTCGATTGAATTGACTTGAATTTGCCATTTTTAAGTTGGATCACCATCTGATTTTTCCACTTTTAATTTGACATATTTTGACTTGAGAGTAATGGATTCACTGCTACTGGTTTAGCACAGCCCTGCAGACTTTTCTGCCAGTGACCTTGCAGTGTTGATAGCTCAGCTTGGTGTGAAGAGAGACCGTGCCTTTCATGTGCAACTTGTAAACCTAATAAAGATAAATGACAGCTGGATCCCGACAAAAGTATTTAATAAGTTGATTCCATGGTTAAAACCAAAAACTGTTCTGTTTTCTCCATCAGTCTGGTTTATTTTATTATTTCAACAGAAAGAACTTTAGATGATTGCTCATATCTTATGATTTGGGAAACAAACTATTCATTTTCAGTGCCAAACTTGGTTTCCATATTTAATTTTGCTTTATTCAAAGTTTAAGCTTTAAAACTGCTGCTGTTAGTTTTTCTGACATGATTGATGCATCTTTATGTGAAGCAATTTCCCACATATTTAACATTAATGTCAAAATGATTGACATTTCCATAAAACTCCCTTAAATAGAGTTTTAAAACTGGAAACATACATTCTAATTATATCTGGAGTAACCTAACCTAATTTATCAGTGAAAACCCTAGCATAGCTTCACAGTACGAAGATAGTGAATATATAATAATTTTATTGACATTATTCCACATTTGATGGTTACTGTTTCACCCCCTGCAGTCACTCTGAACAGAGCTGTTTTCCGTTTACTCCCTTCATAAATATTCAGTAGCCACATTATCACGCTGAATATTGTTATTATCTTTATATAAACAGTACTATTTTAAAGCAGAAAACTGAAAGAGAAAAGAAAGTTCAAACAACAGCCACCATTCTTATGCAGATAAGTGCTGCATACCCTTTCTCCTTCTTATAATAGGAATTGAGCATGTGTCATTCTAAAGACTCTTGATAGAGCTGCGACAACTCTCTGCAACCACTTTTCCCTGAGTAAGGCATCTCTGACAATAGTTCGCATCACACACAGGCTCATTTTCAGTTGGCACACACATATTTACACACTACAAGCTCTGCACTTCATCCTACACAGGATAAATCGCACGGTTCCATTTGCAAATTATCCCTATAGTGCTCTCAGAAAGAAACAATAAGACAGAACCTTTAATCTGCATTAAATGCAGATTAAATAACCTTGCACGTGCTTCACTATCTATGACCAAAAGTAAATCCACTGCTAATGCATGATGATAAACAGGAAAATGGTGCCATTCTGACTGCTATGCAATGCTAATGTACAATATGTGTTGTAAAGTGAGACCAGAGTTAAATGCTTCAGAAAATGAGACTGAGAAAGACAGAAATCCAGAGCACCAAGAAAATTATGCTTTGGCTGTCTGCAAAAAGGCACATGCACAATGTCAGTCACAGATCAGGTCTATCCCAAAGACAAATGGAACAAGAAAAAATGCAAGATATCACATGAAATACCTGGCAAATCATGGAACAAAAGGGAAATGGGTCAGAGTAAATAAAGGGTCATTCACACTTATAAGAAAGAACTCCAAAGAGAATGTGAAAAGCAGAAGAAGAACTTGTCATAAAACCTATTTTGGGTCATTGCAAAGGAAAAAAAAAAAAATCATGGTTTGGGAGATCAAAAATCTTCAGGGAAGAAACAAACATGAGTTCAGGGGTCAATGAAGAACAGAAAGCAGGCCACAAACACCATCAACCATGCTCTCACACACCTGGGACTCTGTCCTCCAGAAACCAATCCACCGGTGTAGATCTGGTACATCTGTCAGACCCATCAGGTTGGTCTCACCAAGGAATGGTAGCTCAGAAAGACATGTCAGAGTGGCCAGATGATGCTTCAGTGGAAGACTGCATATGCCAGTCAATACATAGAGGTAAAAGACATACATTTACTGTCAAAAACATTGTCTTATGAAATAAAAAGTCAAATATGTTCAAAAGACGACAAAATAAGGCTAAAACTTGGAAACCACTTACCCAGAATAATTTATGCCAGTAACTGGTAAAACAACCAAACATGACATTTATTATTTTGTTTTGTTTAAAATTAGACCATTTCTACGGTAAGACTGAACCAACTGAAATCAAAATGACCATCATTAGTGATTTTTGGAAAGACAACTCAGGCCACGTTTTTTTGGGGGGGTTTACACTCAAACTGGAAAATGTGATGCACAGGAAATGCAAACAGTAAGAGGCTATAGAGTCTATATTAAGAGTTATTGTGCCAGTAAAAAGTAGAATAAAAAATCTGGAGAAAATGAAATACAGGCGGCTGAAATGAGTTTCCTCCGCAGGGTGGCTGGGCTCTCCCTTAGAGATAGGGTGAGGAGCTCGGTCATCCGGGAGGGGCTCAGAGTAGAGCCGCTGCTCCTTCGCATCGAGAGGAACCAATTGAGGTGGCTCGGGCATCTGGTCAGGATGCCTCCTGGATGCCTCCCTGGTGAGGTGTTCCAGGCCCGTCCCTCTGGGAGGAGACGCCGGGGAAGACCTAGGACACGCTGGAGGGATTACATCTCTCGGCTGGCCTGGGAACGCCTCGGGATCCCCCCCACAGAGTTGGCAAATGTGGCTGGGGAGAGGGAAGTCTGGGCTTCCCTGCTTAGGCTGCTGCCCCCGCGACCCGACCCCGGATAAGCGGCAGAAGATGGATGGATGGATGGATGGATGGAGAAAATGAAATAAATTAAAATAAAATGCACTGGTTAATCCATGGAACCAGTGCACAAAGTTAGACTGGATCCTTCCCAAACAGAAAAACCATCAAAGTGCCATTGACCATAATAAGTATCGGGCCTTTAGAATTAAACTGGAACTTGGATTATAACTGTATGGTGAACATGACTAAACCAACAATTTTGGATGTGTTGTAATTATGGGTTCACTGCATCAAGTATGTTATTTGGTGGTGGGCAATTGGTATGCATTGTAATTATTGTTTCCTTTGTATGTCTGTGGGGTTGGGGTGGGGGTAGGGGTTGGCAAGTCATTTAAAATAATATTACTGCAGGTCATTTTGTGAAATGAACAATGAACAGAATACCATTTATGTTATTCAACAGAAGAAGGATTGAGGATAGAAACATGTCTGATTTCCAAATGTTGTGTGAATTTTTTTTTTTTTTTTTTCCAGGAAAGGTCATGGCAGATGAAAAGAAAATTGCTATGTCTTTCCAAAAAGAAATAAAAATGAACATTTTCATGTTTTTGGTTTCATTTTTGAAAGCAAAGTGTTTGAAGTCTGCTCAACAGCTGGCGGCTGAAATTTTGGGATGAGAAAGTTCAAATTGAAGGTGCTGCTGTCAGTTTCATTTTTACAACACTGCGAAATATGCTATGAAAAAGTTGTAAGCTTTTGAATGTCAACTGGGTCATACCTTTCAGCTAGGAAAGAATTTCATGTAACAGCAGAGAAGTTGTCATAAAAATGAAGTCACTTGTGGACCGCTGGGAAAAAAAAAAGTGATTTAGTAAAAGTGTCTCTTGATGGAATGTGCTCCCAAAATCTTAATGGTATGAATAAAATATATTAATGCCTGGAAAATACGAGTTCTTGTCTCGTAAAGAAGCTGGCTTGCTACACTAAGTCACACCTCTCCCTCTTCTGAAGACTTTGAATGCTCTGAGGTGAAAAGTTGTATGCTAGGTTAAAAATGTTGACTTCCTAAGCTAACGAGACATTAAACACAGTTAATTAAAATGTATTTGAAGCACAAATTCATTCTCATAACTGTCTGCTGTACGATTTACCAAAAAAAGTATTTATTTTTAATGAAATGTAAAAAAAAAAAAACACAAGCAAAAAATAAAAAAAATTTAAAAAGTGATAGCAGAACTTGCAAGCTACATTAGCCTTCACTTCTTTTCCCTTCAAATGTAGTTCATTCCACTTTTATCAGGGTATCTTGGGGAAAGTGGGCTGAGACAATGGTGAGAAAAAAATACAAGTTTGATTTGGTTTTTTCCCACCCTTTATAAAGATGTGTGCCATTTGCACAAACCCCTCAGCATGCTTGGACAAACAACACTTTACGTTGCTCTTGAGCTGATACGACACTGATAGATGAATGGTGAGAGTTCCCACCTTGGGAATTTCACCTTGGAGTCCTAGACAGTGATGATTGAAAAGACACTAAGACGGCAACCGACCTCTGAAAGCTTTGTTGTTTTCCTCCTGATTCATTATACGCTTATCCCCACAGTGGGTTGTACGTGCTCTGCTTACAGGCATTCAAATGCAAAAAAAAATCCTGCATAGTACAGTCCTAAACTTGTGCTACATCTGCCTCAAGAGACATGCAAAGAACAAACATAAATCTTGTATATGCTCTTCATCCTTGCTACAGGCATTGTTGTACATTCAAAACAGTGTGCCACTGAGATCATTGGAGGCATGGGGAAAGGGGAGTTTATTCATCCAAAATTCAAGATATCAGAGGGTACGCTGCTTTTGCATGAGGCTTAAGGAAGTGACTATGCAAAGCCCCACATCTTTCTAAGCAACCCAACTCTGGCTTGCCCCCTTGGGCTCCATTACTGATGAACAGTAGCCAAGAATGGAATAACTCTTTATTTAATGGGTAACGCTGAGTCATTAGTGTCTGGAAGTGAATAGAAAGCACACAGTGACAAACAAACATGACTGACTTTATACATGCTGCCACTTTAACAGGTTTAATGTCTAGATTCCATGTTACTGCACAGAAGGAATGAGGCATTTATTTTGGATTTGTGGTCCCAGTGTACATGGGGGAATGGGTCCTAATCTGACAAGCCTTCTGCCAGCCCAGTTGTCAGAATAAAATGTTGGCATTTCTGGAAACCACCGCTGGTATAAACTCTAAGGTTCTGCCAAGTCTGAATTCCAACCCATCATATTTTTATGCTTTGTCCTGTAAAACCATGGTTGAGAAAGGCTGTATTTTAACTCAAACCAAGGGTCTTTTCTCTCAAATTTTTACAATTTTAGAATATAAAGCTCAATATGGGTCCCTAAACCAAACCAAAGTTGAGTACACTGTAGCTAGGAAAGGGGATGTCTCATATGAGACTTGATAAAAGGTCCTTTGCTTATCCCACCAGCCAAAATCCTAATTCTGTTTGCTTGTCAACAAGGGGTACAACATAATGCTCAGTTTCCACCAAGGAGAATGGCAATAGATGGGGTTTGGTGAAGTAAACGCTAATTCCTGTTGTGCTTCCATAGTGAATGGTACCCAGAAAGCAGCATGCAAGCAGAATAACAATAAGTGGCTCAGCTCTATAGTATATAATAGCATATGTGCTACGCCATTCCTTGAATGATAGTGAAAAAGAATGCAACTCAAAAACTAAGGATGAGAATATCAAACTATCCAGCAATTTGTGTTCTTTCTTCTTGGCATGTGGCCTTCAACAATGAAAACTCCATAACATATTTAAATATGATGCCGTTTCCTCTTTGTTTTCATTTCAATGTCATACAGGAAGTGACAACTCTTTTGAAAATTCAGTGACTTGTGGCGTGTCATGCTCCACCCAAAAAGAAAGGTCTGAACAAGTAAGACCATACCAACCTAGAGCTTTGGCTAGATACAGTGCTTAAGCTATTTCAGCATTTAGTTTTCAACATCGGATTCCATTTGCTTGTGTTGTGACATCGAATCTAAATGACTCAGATTTAGTCATAATGACAATACCTTCATTAAAAAAAAAGTCTGTTAACTGCAATAAAGAAATAAAAGACAAAGAAGTAATTTGGTCTTTTCTTTCATAACATAAACCCCTAATGGTGGAAGCTGCTGGTTTAACAAACCTTTACAGTACTGTGCAAAGGGTTTGAGCCACCCCTCCTTTTTTGATAAGGTAAATTGTTCAACATGAATTGGTACAGGATTATATAGATACGGCATAAAAGCAGCACAGGATTTTTTGGAATTTTCAAACTGCTGGTTTTTTTAGGCGAGCCACTTTTTCCATAGCCTCCACTTGTCCAGTTTTCTCATATGTTTAAAAAAAAAAGTGAAATATAAATCATGACATGACAGCTTTCATTTTATACATCTTTGAGAATTAAATTAATAAAATAATTCAAGTCAAATAATTGTTTGTAGTACTAATAAAATTATGCTAAATAAAATTGCTGTTCTGACGGTTTGGTAGTTTTTTATAGAGTCGATACAAAACACATTCCTTCAGTAGATCATTGTTTAGCAGAACCATGTTCCACAAAACACAAATCCGAATGAAAGATGTGCCCAAAAACGTTTTTTCCATTTTTTCTTGATCGCAATTTTATGCTACATTACCAAAGTAAATACACTATATCGATATTAATAAGAGCTGGTTCCCTAATCATTTATTTTGAATTTGGTCAGGGGGAATAACATGAGTGATTGTGCTGCTTTTTACCCATTTCCATCACATATGCTGCCTTTCCACTGAGCAGGCAGGAGGCTTGTGGCTCACTCTGGTGGGGGAGGGAATAATTAATAAAGCATTTGGGATTTAAGATGTAAAACTCAAAAAATGCTTGAAGCACATTTCGTGGTGGTCATGTTTCTCTAGTGAAAGAGAAAATGAAAACATTTGGGATTTAAGATGTGAAATTGTAAAAGCGCTAGCGGCACTCTGAAAGACATGCTGACAAAAACTTAACAGTGCCATGCTGTGAAGAGCTAGTTCAACTTCTTTCCACTCTTCAAAACATGGGCTAGGAGTTTCAGAAATAAACTAAATTATCTTGTAAATAGGTTTGTTTGGAAGGGGAGGAATCTTAATTTTGATATTATAACTTTCTACAATGATAAAGACAAACTGCCAGACAATGATTGGCTATTGGTTAGCTTCACCTTTCTGCAGTTCCACTTCTCTTGTGGTACACAGCTCTTTGCAGTCTATATTGAATTTATTTGTACTGTTTTCCATCTTAATAGTGCAAGATTTGCTTTTATTTTAGCCTTTTGTTTTTTTCCTTTATTTTACAAAAAAAAAAAAAAAAAAAAAAAAAAACATGTAAAAAGAAAATGTTTTAAAAATAGTTACATTAAGATTTAGCCAAACAGTCAACATTCACGTAGATGTGCACACAGGGGCTTGTGACGCATCACTAGAAAGTTGAAAAATATTCAGCTTTTGTCAACATCACATGGCAATACAACCAGTTCGTGACAGTTTAATGATTGATCAAGCAGGGCCTTAATTTATCTAAATTACGCGTCAAGCCCATTATAGAATGAAAAGCCATGAGAGAACCATTTCTCTGTAAAACGCACATTTCTGCAAGTAAAGCACATTTGTGTTTATGACACAGAATGTTTATACATCAGTATAATCACAAATTTGCTTATTTTTCTATGAATCCATATTTTCTTTGGAGCCCATATTTAAATTGTTATTTGCCTTCCAATCGAGCTCCAGGCACTGGAACTCAAGTCACTTCATTTTACCACAAATTTTCATTAGTTTGAATCAAAGCACACATGGCATGCTAAAATAAAAATAAATAAATGGTTTATGCATATCACAGCAGCATCCACAAGCTCATTTAAGAGACTTTCTTCATACAAATCTAAGCATTACCACATTTCCCTTAATATATTTCCTCTCATATTCCTGTGCCATTAGTTGAAGCCTTAGTAATAAGACATGTGATATATCCTCCTTAGATGCAGACTTTGGCATGCAAATGGAAAGTGTCACTAAGGGTGGGGGTATTGTGTGTCTGAATTTATCTGAACTGATCAGAAACACAATTATGCCTTGCTCGCTCATAATAAACCACAGTTAACTGGGTTGGAGAATTCATTTATTTACATTAACTCTGTCGTAGTTCGACAGTAATAGATGCCTTTCATTAATAAATGAAGGATTTCGCCCGCCCCAGCTCTCTTCTTCTGAGGCCTTTTGAAGAGGAAGAAAGGGGGGTGGCAGAAAAAAAAAAGGAAAACAATTGATGAATGAAAACTTTTAGAGAGATTGTATTGAGCGATTTGGAGAATGCTGCCAAGAAAGAAATTGCCAAAAAGAACTCCAAAGGTTTGTTTTTTTTTTCTTTCTTTCGCACATACACGCACAAAGAACTGTTCACATTGTAGCTGCTTTGCAGCTTGTTTTTATAGATGTTTTTTCCATGGTGATTATAACGGAAAAAAAAAAAAAAAAAAGACAGATTGCAGCTGGTGGTCTCAAAATACATTTCTACAAAGCTCAAAGCTGTGGCTGGTGTCCTCAGTATCACCATTCCTTCTCTCTTGGCCTGCTGTACACACAGATGTCATGTTATCTCTGCTCATGCCAACCGCTCGCCCACATTACTGCCACGCTGGCTGGCCCTTACTGGGAACCAATCTTCGCTTTGAATTAGAACATAATTGGAACTCATGAATGATTCCATTTTTTCTTTCACAATGCCTTGTCAACTTAATGTACAACCTCTCTGCCTCTCTTGTATATTTATTAATGCCCCACTCAGTTTTGGACACAGCTTTTGTGTACATATGGCTGAGGTGGAATTGGTGGGACTGGTTGCTGCAGTTCCTCAGTTAATGGTGATGCAAACACCTGGAGGTAACTGTACTACTACTGTACTACTGTACCTTGATACTGGCCTATGTGTACCATATATGTGTACACTATATGGTGTGAATGGCCTATATATCCTAATAATACTGTTATGTTAAGATGTTCTAAGATAACTACCAAGCGGTCCACAAGAACGGGATCCCGGATAGGTACTGTATGTCTAAGGTTGAGTTTAGCTCCATTGTGTCAAGTGTAGGGATTCTCAATCCAGGTACTGAAGGACCGGTGTCATGCAGGTTTCCAAGCGTCCCAGCTTTAAGACACCTGATTCAAATCAATGTGTATTTAGCAGACATATGCAGAGCTTATCTGAGCTTGAGTCTGGTGTGTTCCAGCAGGGACACAAGGAAAACCTGCAGGATACTGGGCCTTGAGGACCAGGATTGAGGATCCCTGGTCGAGCGTATCAGTAACGTCAAAATTAATTACTGGAATTCTTTAATTCTTAATGAAAACCAGAAATAAAGTGACATTTTTGATTTTCCAAGTCAGAGGGTCATGTTCTGCTGCCATGGTTCAGACCACTGAAGTTCCCTCTGTCAGCTACTTCCTAGCTAACATTTCACACAACCAATATTAGTTCTTCGATAGGTGTTGAGCACATGGTAAATGGTAAATGGACTTGTACTTCTATAGCGCTTTTCTAGTCATACAGACCACTCAAAGCGCTTTACACTACTTGTCACATTCATTCACCCATTCGCACACACACACACTCACTCATACCCCGATAGGCACATCGGGGGGCAGTTTGGGGTTCAGTGTCTTGCCCTAGGACACTTCGGCATTTCAGGGGAAGCCTGGAATCGATCCAGTTGAAGGACAACTGCTCTTCCTCCTGAGCTACAGCCTCCACCTCGCTGGATCCAACCAGGTATCATGGGGGCATACACCAGGCACTTGCTTCCAGGTATAGCTCCAGAGTGGGACCCTGGTGACTCAGGTCCATCAAGGGGAAAAGAGAATAATAAAATCACACAACATACCTCTTCATGGGGAATGAGACACCACCCCAACCGAAGGAGTTCCAGTATGTTCTTGCTCATGAGAGAGGCAGGAATGGAGTAGAAAATCATTTGGTGAATTGGTGTACCACTGGCAGATATACAGACTGCATCGAACAGCCCTTAACTACTCATCAGTTTAAATTATTACCCTCACCTATGGCCATGGCGGTGGTCTGTGGTTGATGACGGAAAGCGTGAGATTGCAAAGATAGCAGACAAAACGAGATTCCTCTCAGGGTGTCTGACCTTCCCATTTGACATAAGATGAGAAACTCAAGTCATCTGGATGGGCTGGAAGTATATGCCAAATGACATGACTCAGGCAGCTAGTCAGGATGCCCCCTGGACATCTCACTGAGAAGGTGTTCAGAGCTTGTCCAACTATAAAGATGCCCCAGATATGACCAATGACGTGCCTAAAGGACACTTTGTATACTGTTCTGGGAAAGCCTTAAGATTCCCCCAAGAGCAGCTTGAATAAATGGCCAAAGAGAGGGTCTCTCTGCTGGGGCCACTGGCCCAGCGACCCACCCTGGATAAGCAGAAAATGGATAGCTGGATGGAAAATTGTTCTTTAAAATATACCTCACAAAGAGGTGACTTACACTCCCACAGCTCTTTTCTTTTCATGCACATTCTATATGACTGTGAGCACTGTGGAGCAATGTAGGTTTCAAGGTTTTTTTCAATGTTACATCAATATGTGGACATCCTGCAGATCAAATTGCCAACCTTCCAGCTGGAAGTGAACAACTCTACCCACTGAGCTGTGGCTGGTGGGTTTTAATTCAAAGTGTCTCAAGCACCGAGCCTGGAGTTGCTTGTGCCTGTGCATGCTTTTTCATCTGTACAAACATGTTGTCTGGGCTACAGCGTTTGCTCACACAAGATTAATAAGACTTCAGCTTCTCCACTGGTTCAGGAAACCAGTACAGCAGCCTTACATTTAGCAGCATGGGCTATTATGCTCCCAGGGTTTCCTTTGTTACAACTCACTGTATGCCGTTACAATCAGTTCTGTAACTGAGCGAGGGGAAAATAGATCCTTTTTAAATTCTAATTTTGCTAAAACAAAAACAATCTTTACTAGATTCTATATTCCAACAAATACCTCATATATAACAACCATGATGTACATTGCTATTATTCATATAACTGTCACAGGCTCTTCAGAAATGCCTCATTTGGCACAGCTCAGAAAAAAGATTCAATGCCTCTTTTGTAATTTATCCAAAAGTAGAAAAGTCTTGACATATAATCAGTTTGTTATTTATAACATTCAGTTATCCCCCCCCCAAAAAAAAAACAAAAACAGGGAGTACCGTTGATTTTTTTCCAAGACAACAATTAATCTAATTTCTTGCTCTCTGTTGCTTTTAGAGACTTGAGGAGAAAATTGACATGATAAATGAGTGGAAAGGCATGCTAGTGTCACATACTGAATGTCAAGTTGTGTCATTTCCATAAAATTACTGATACAGTATGCTGTCGAGACCCCCAGCCACTGGCTTAACGTCAATGATGACGTTTCTCTTGAATGTCTTTAAGATAACCGACACAAGATTGTAGTCTTATGGAAATGTCATGTTGAAGGTTTCAAAAGTTTAGTTTTCAGTATTTGATGCTTCCACTATACTTCATGCAACTTAAGACATTTAAGTTAACTTTACAAGGTTCAGCTATCATCAAAAGTGTTATGCACCTAGAGAGTCACTTAAAGCCAAATTTCTGCTACCTACAGCAATAAGTGCGACTTTTCAAAGTTAGTCAGGGGTCAGTGGCCTATTATCATGTGTCCTTACATGTTTCCCCTGCTTTTAAATGATACATCCACCAGGGGGCACCACATGGTTCAGCAATAGCAGTAAAGCGAACATGGTTATGGTGGAGGAGAACATGATTTTGTACATTTTCAGAGACATAAACAACGAGGCAACACTGTAAACTTGTGGTTTGTATGACCATTTAAAGATGATGGTTTCTTCTTCTTTACTCTTATTAGTCATCCCATGGTAGCAATGCAGCACAACACCACCCCTGCATTTTTCAGTGGTACTACATCTGGGTATGCATCTGCAAACTGTCTGAAAACAGACCAAATATACATGTAAAGCAGGATGGAGGGGGCAACTTGAGTCCTCGGGGGCTGCAGTCCTACAAGTGTTCAGAGTTTCCCTGCTGCAACACAGCTGACTCAAATCAATAGTTAGTTTGACTTCAAGCTCTGCACAAGTCTGCTAATTAAGTCTGATAGGTGTCAGGATGTATTGCAACAGGGGAAACTCCTAACAGATGCAAGACTGTGGCCCTCGAGGACCAGAGTTTGCCACCCCTGATGTAAAGGATGCAGAAGATGTACAGAAAGCTCTATCAAAATGTAGAGTTAACACAAACCATAAATGAGGTTTAAGCTAAAATTTCCAAAATAGTCAAGATCATATTGTGAGCCTCCCTCATGGGGCTAAAAATAATAGTCCCCTGATAACTCACTTCAGTGTTTTCCCACTCAAAACATCCTTCCAACATGGTGATTTCACTTACAGCAGCAAAATACAGTCTCATCTGTAGTCAGGAGGATTCATCTGAGCACTATGGTTACCAAAGTTTGTCCTTTTCTCTTGTTAACAAAACTGAGAATACTACTGGACTAGTTGATCTTATCTGGAGCCAGACATAAAAAACAAATAAATACATGACACACCACCAGCATCTTGACTCAAGGTGTGTTTGTTAAGTCACTTCCTCATTCCAGTGTTGACGATACAGTAGACTGCCTTGGGGAAAGGGTTCTGCAGTTCAGGAATTCAGAACATTGTAAATGAAACCGTTCTTAACATTTGTGCCGGACGAATTTACACATTTCATACATAACACCAGCAGGATACAAATATAAACTAGTATGAGGTTTTGGACAGCATGGTTTTGTTTTTACTTGCAACATTTATTTATTTTGGCCACTGCATCGACATTAACAACCACAGACTACAACGCATTCATTCATCGTCTATACCACTTAGAACAATTCAGGATTACAGGGAAGCTGGAGTCTTTCCCAGCAATTAGCGGAGTGGAGGAAGAATACACCCTGAATAGGTCACTAGTCCATCACAGGACAACTTTTATAGTTATTCATATAGTTATGAACTCAGGTGAGAGGTAAGACTCTCAAACTCCTCTCAGTGTTATATTCCCATATGCAACATCTCTACGTATATTTGTCCCCAATATATTCTTTGTGTTATTGCCAATAAACAACTAAAAATTCATGTTAAAAAGGGTTGAGTCTGCACCCTAAATTTCTATGATTGTTTTTGATCAAGCAGAGCAGACCAGGAGTTGCATTGTTACCTCTTTGACATGTTTTTGGCCTCAGACATTCTCAAAGAACAGCAGAATGAAATGCTACAGAAATTAGCATCAGCATGCTCTGTCAGCAAATGCCATCATCATCTACCTAATCAGTGTTCAGCTGTTGTATTTAAAAGGTATTTCCAGCTTGTAGGTGCACACTGTTTGAATTACAAGAGAGCTGAGGGGAGAAACTCATTCTAAGGTCTCCTCGTTAGCTGATACTCTAAGGAGGAGCCCTAAGGATTGTCCATTTTCAGGTTACTTTCAGTTTTTCTACATGGTTCCTGATTATCTTAAAAAGAATAGTTTTATTTTTTCAGTGTCGTATGTTTGTTTATTCCAATCTTCCAAACGTTGCAGGTGATCCATTCAGCTTCCTTCAGCAACGTGGACAGCAGAGTTGCACGTTCCATACAACGTGCACTTGTTATGCTTCGATTTGCGGTTGTTGAGAGAATATTTTTTTTTACCCTGCTACCTGCACCAATATTGATGCACACATATGTGACGTGTAAAGTCTCTGTGCACCCCCATGAATAAGGCTCCCCCAGTGTAATTTGAACACTGCAGGTGTCTCCCAACCAATCACCTTTCAGTCCACATTCATGACTTGCCACATTCACTCAATGTACACACTTCTAACCATCACCATTGCTAGGGCAGGTACAGAAACAAAAATTATTGTCATTTTTCTTTTTGGCTTTAATATGTTATTTTTTCTCATTCCTTTTTATTTGAATCAAATGATACTTCTGATTACTTATGAATGCAGGAATTGGATGAGGTTCGGTACAAGATGTAACTGGAGAGCACCATATCTTAGTCAAAACTGACTCATCTGCCCTCAAGTGAACGCTGCCCTGCCTTCACTTCATGAAGTAGGGCAACGGTGCCTTGGTGTGTGCAAAGCAAATGATGTATTGGGTATGAAATGACAATGTGCACTGTGCAGATAAGAAGGTTCCTACAAGGTGGGTGCGCCTAAGAGGGCAGAGATGGAGAGCCTTCATATGTGTGTCTGGCATTTTTTTTTTTTTTTTACAACACGTTGGGAATGCAAATGAACACATGTTCAGGTAGACAGATGGTATACAGAGAGGGAAAAAAAAAAAAGAGAAAACAGAGATGAACATATTAGAAACAATATACCGCGAGGAATTAAAGCATATTCTATGCACATGGTTTTCAAACATGGGTCCTAAATCTGCTTGTCATCTTCCATGTCTAAAAACACATTTTAAAATCAGACTTATACTACTACAATATTTCACAGTAAATATTACTGGTTTTGCAAAACAACAAATCAATTCAATGATTAACACCTCAATGGTATCAATCTACAATGAACATTAATATGTTAGTCATATCTTAGCTAAAAGATTTCCACTTAGAATTTCTGATTGAAGGCATGGATATCATTGGGTTATTATATTTTAATTGTCTTTTTTTAATGGTTTGATATGGATGGAACTGAATTTAACATGTGATAGTGTGTCATATTGATCGCTGGTTTCAATCAGTCAAAAACAGCCATCAGACATAAGCTGCGGTCAGCTAATGGTCCTAAAGAAACAAATGAAAGACATGCACTAACTCAGAGGTGGAAAGTGAAGCCCTGCTCCGAGCCACAAGCACAAGCAAGCACTAAAACCTTTGTTAAAATAAAGTCTCTTCACTTGAAAATAGTTTACTGTAGTTCCCAAGTTAAAGTTGCTTCAGGACCAAACATTCACCAAGACAAGCCCATCTTTCCTCTCATGCTCTTTCTTCCTCCATGTTTCCCTTCAGGCTTTGGTTTTCATGGCTTTTTATATTTCCCTTCTCTTCTCAGTATTGCTCTACTGAAACTTGCTGCTTACATTGGAGAATAAGTGCTTCACCAAAGCAATGCCCAAGGCATGTAGGATTGAAGTTGCTGTGCTAAACAAGACAGGAATTCATGTATTGCTCTTTAATTTTCCACACTTTTCTTCCTTTTTTTTTTTTTTTTTTTTTTTTTTTTTTTTACCATTTTAAGCTTGTAATCCCTGAAAAGTTTCCCCCAATAGTCTGAATACACCTTCAAAGAGAGAGTTCATATAGACCAATGTTCTCCAACAATCATGTAATATTTGCTGACAAGAATGATGTATCCAGGACCTAAAGATTAAAGAAAATATTCTTTTGATCCATCTTGTTTTCTGAAGTCAACAGCTCCTTCTCAACAGTATGTTTGATTTAGCTCTTTAGTGGCAAATGTTCTTTACTTGAATGCCAGTGAAGCATGCACCTTGAAGCATCTTTTCATAGGTGTGTTGTTGGTTTGATTGGTGGCAAAAAGAGCTCTCCCTCTTGTGCACAATCTTTTAGTATCTTAAGAAGTCTGTTTTATGATGCATCTGAAATTTTGATAGCCATGCTGCATAAAAATGTGCATAAACGATGTTGTTAGACCTACGTGGTCCCATTTGTTTCTGTCAACGTTTAAATTGGAGCACTTACTGTCCAAGAAGTGACTTTAAAGTGCAACTCTGGTTTGTGTTAGCCACAATGTGGATATATAATGTGGAAACGTGCAAATGTAATCAGTTCAATGTGTCCTTGTGTCAGAAATAGAGAAATCTGGAAGTACAATGCATCTTTCTGAGCATTGTTTACTTTTATCAAAACGTTTTTTGCAAATTGGAGACTGATTTATAATTGCATAAGATTTTAAGGATATATTTTCAAAAAAAGAAAAAGGATCACTCTAATGAAGATTTATAAAACTTCCCAGTTTTTCTGGCCATATGTAAAAAAAAAAAAAAACTGAACTTGGGACAGTTTTGAACTGTCCCAAGTTGGTGCACATGTATGTCTGGTATGTGTTTTGCTGTGTTAACTTGCACTACGCCAATGGCCATGCTGTTTTCTGAAAACTAACAGAATGAGAAATAAGAAATCTCTGCTGGGATTGGTGGAATTAAACTGCCGACACAAACACGCAGTCCTGTCTGGTAGAAAGCAGCAACGTCAACAATATCACTGTGTCCTCCGGATTTCACCGCCACAATCTCTCATACGGAGCACAACTTAATCCCATCTGGCAAATGAGACATCTCTCTTATCTACTGCCGTCTCATCATTCAAAGATGAATTTGGTTTATTTTCCATGTTTTTAAAACATATCACATTAAAACATCATAAGGTCCCGCTTTTTTATTTATTTATTTCCTGTTTGGGAGACAACTTTAGGCTACTGTAGATTACAAATAGGACCAATTTTTTTGTCTTTTAACTCATTGGCTGCCAGCCTTTGTTACAGCCGATATGTTGATGTATTAAAAGTCAAATCCATTAACGTGTCAAACCTGCTGACAGATGTAGCTGTTGCTATCATAAACCAAAGGCCCCCCTTTGCAAAGATGTCCGTTTCATCAGGACAAAAACTGGGAGCTCGCAGCCAAAGAGTAGTTAACAAAATAGATCCCATGCACGGCAAAAACTGAAATCTAAGTAAGATTAAAAATCTTAAACTGAGTACACATATGCTAATTTTTTTTTAAAGGTAAGATAATTCTTAGTTTTTATGCCAGAGAATTCCTCTTGATTCAAAAGTATTTTTACTTGTTTTGGGAAGTCTTGACAGGCCAAATTTTCTTGTTCTGTTGGCAGATAATTTATCTTATTTTAAGCAACATTTACCTCATTTTTGTATATTTTTTTTTCTTGTTTTGTGAGGCTTTAAAAACACTTTTTTTCAGGCTTTTTTTGCAGTGTAGTCTTAATGTAGCAGTTAATGTTTTCCCCCGTGACCCTGCAAAGATCCTGTTAGTGTCTCTCAAAATGAAGAGGGTTTTATAGTCACATTTTCACTCTTCCTGTCATCTATTATTTCTTTCTGCATCCTTATGCTGTAGGTGTGCTAGCTCCTGGCCTGTGAGAGCCGCAGTCCAGCAACTTTTCCATGTATCCTTGCTCCAACACAGCTGAGAAAAGTCAGTGGGTCTGTGTGCAGAACCTGATAGGCTGTTCGTTCCATCTATTTTAATTCATATGTGTTGGAGCAGGAAAACATTGAAAACCTGCTGGATTGTGGCCCACAGGGACCAGATTGAATACCACGGTTACGTTGTGTGAGGTGAATTTGGAGACGATCCTTCCAACAGAACCAGAATAGACTTTATCATTGTGCACAAGTTACAATGAAGTTGCACTGAAGTGTCATTCTGCACTATTAATAAAAAAGAAAAAGACAAAATATTGTCAAATAAATGACAGTTTAAAACAGTTTAAAACAATGAGATTAAAAAGGTGAAAAAGGTTTTCAGAAAATTGAAAATCTAGCTTAACTAAAAAGTGCTAGCATCCTAGCTTGAATGATTTATCAAGGTGTTGATCAGCTGTTCAAATTCACTAATTTAGCTTTCCATTTTTGTACAGTTAGTTTGAAGACATCACTGTGTTTTAGGTGAATTTACTCTACTCACTGCAAAACATTGTAAAACATTTGAATTTTGCTCTAGATAAATTTATTCTGTAACAGTAGAAGATGCTTCATTCTGACACTTCTGTAATGATATTACATGTCTTTGGAAACCAACATTATACATACATAGATAGATAAACCTAATTTTACTTTCAAACAGGAAGCAGAAAACAAGGATATGATCCCATGATGCAGTTGGTCTTAAACTCTGGACTTATTTGTATTTTTTTTTAAATCAAATCTAGATTTAGTTAAATGTCCAATCAAAATCTTGTTTATAAAGTACATTCATAAACAACAAGGTATTCAAAGTTCTGTAAAGGTTAATAAAATAAATCCACATTAAAAGCTTGAATAAAAACAGTTAAATAGACAGTATATTACGAAACAAAAGAAAAGACTTTAACACACTGCAGTTGCTAACCTGAGGTTGCTAACCTGAGGTTGCTAACCTGCATGTTGCTAACCTGCATGTTGCACTTGAACATTTGTGGCATAAAAGAGTTACAGCACCCACATTTTTCATGCATATGAGAGAAATCCATAAAGGAAGGCAGTGATAAACACGCACTATGCCACTCTGTCCCATTCTCTCAGGATCATGCACCAACGCACATGCACACACACACACACACACACTCACACACACACACGTGTGCCCAGCCAAATGCCAGCACCGAATGTTGGTCAGAAGATATGACATCTGTGTTGTCAGTGTTTGTGCAGGGCCTGTCAGAGGCGTTGCCTCACCATCACAGATGAGGTCACGTGACTCACCGAGTTGTGGACAATTTGTCATCCCTGAAGCGATGGGGACAGTGGAGGGGATGGTGGAAGATCCCAAGCACACTGGTGTGCGTGCACGTCAACAAGTATTGTTTCTCCTCGCGTAAGCGTGAGGGCTTTTTTAGACGAAAGAGAGAATAAAAACACTTTTATGTAAAAGAAATAAGATTAACATACTTTACCTTGTTTCCATGTAATACATGTGAGCGCTGGAGAACGGTTACGGCAGCTGGAGACGACTTTATTTGAAGACGCCGGTGCCGGTTCTTGTCTTACATGCCTGTTTTGCATCCATCTCTGTGCAGAGCAGGGTCTGGGAATCAAGCCAAGCTGCTGCAGGCCCTGAAAATGTGACAGTCGTCTCATGTGAATGATGTTCGGTACAGTAAGAATCTTTTTTTTTTTTTTTTCCCAATCGCCATGGCAACCTAGATGAATTCTGGTCAATGTTTGAATACATCTTGCAATGTAGGTCAGAGGCCCTGAGATCACATAATGGCTTTATTTATAGTCCCAATTTATTTATTTATTTATTTATTTTTTTAACCCCTTTTATGTTTTTACCTGGATAGATTATTTGATCAGGATATGAAGAAATAAAAATGCAAAAAAGTCCAGGATTTTCTGCATCACACTCACCAGATCTTTGTCATGTCAGAACGTCTTATGACCAAATGAATCCAAACTGGGACAATATGAGTCAGAGGACCAGATTTGAATGAAGGTGAGCTGAATCACACACACACAAAAGGAGGTTTTAAGTGCTGTTTCAGCACACAGTCAACTACTTAATGTTCCTATTGTTAAAAATGATCTGTTCTTTGATAGTTAGCCAGAGAGGTCAGATTTTATTCAGAGATTATGTTTTAATTCACAGCAAATATGGCAGAAAGACTCCACTAGGCCTCTCAAAGAATTTCATTATAAAGCCCTGACTGTGTTTTTAGGCATATATGTTTAACGGTCTGTAAGAATTTCTTGAAGTGGATGAAGTCTTCTCTTCTTTTCCATTTCAAGGGAAATTCATGCATTTTAAATATACTTGCCAGGAAATTGCAATAAACCTGGGATGCATGAACCCCTGCTTGAGGGAATTATTTATCTTTGCATTGAAAATATGATGTTTTGAGTGGAATATTAGTTGTTTTTTTCAGCTTCTTGTGGGATATTTGATACATAATTAGATTTTTTTTTTTCTTTTTCAGAGAAGTGTCTTCAGTGGAGCAAACATTTCTAATCAAGACAAAGATGACTATAAAAGGTCAAAAGAAAAACTGATCATAATTTGCCATTTTTAATGAATGTGTGCTGGGATTGTACTGGGATCAGTCATAAATGTGAAAATAAAATGATTGCAGGTGCAACAAAAAGAAATTTGCTGTCATGTTTGCTTATAGTTCCCCTCTGCTGAGAAGGTGTGACTACATGTTAGAATAACAATTCTACCTGTTGAGCTGGGAGGAATGAACTGCATGACAAGTAAACAAGAGAAAATCACACAAAAGCATGCAAAAAGAAAAAAAAAAAAAAAACTAAAATTTTCCAAAACTTGAGTTTCAGACCTGCATTCTAATCACAATTTATACTTTATCACAGGTTGGAATTTTATTGGCTTTCAGTTCCAATCTACTTGAAGATGTGCATCTTCTGTCACAATTCTCTCTATTTTCAGGGGGAAATAAACAATTTTAGAAAATTCTGGCATTATGAAATGTGTTACTGAACAAATCTCTGGGATTTCTCCAGGTGTACAATATTGTTTAATACTTCGGCTCTTGCAGTCTTGAAACCTGATTGATGTTATTATAGATGAAAACTTAATGCTTATCTTTAAAAGTTGACCCATGGATTAGTACGTACTACTCACTACTGAGCATCTAATCCCTTTTTTTTTGTTCATTTACAGTGTCTACCAAACAACCTTGCTCTGTTGAAAAGATTGTTCCCAGCCCTGCTTTTTCCAAGCTGCAATGTTTCTCAATGAAGGAGACAGTATCATCTTAAAACAAAGGTATGTAAAAATGCGACGAGATCATTTTAAACCTTAACGGCTAAACCCATGAAAAATTAGAAAAAAAACTCCAGGGTTTTTTTTTTTGTTTTTTTTTTAAAGATATTTTGGGGTTTTTTGGGGTTTTTAACAAAATTTAACAAAAACTTTTGGCATTATTTACTATTTATTAGCATTTAATGTCAAAAGTATTTTAATGTATTCTTCTGGGTCGAAGACAAGTGTGAGATTGTGTTAAAAAAATTGATTAAAGTTTTTACCTTAAAGTTATGCAAAATTTTCTCAAAACTTATGTATTAATTAGGGTGACATTGGGCTCTATAGGGTTAAACCTGAGGTCCTCTGAAGGAGGGACTTTGGGACAAGATGGTCTTTACTGTGCCAAAATGGATGTTTTGGTGACTTCGCCAAAACTGTCTGTTGTAAAACTTCTCTTATTCTTTTCTTCCTAACGAACCAATGAGCAGAACTTGATTAGTTTTGGACTAAATAAATAAAATAAAAAAATGTATTAGGAAGAACAAGAGGAGTACTTTCATCTGGAGTACAAAGTGATGTCACACTCCGCCTCTCTGTGTTTACCTGCTGGTCATGCCACACATTAATGTGCGTTTGTGTGAGTCACTGCCTCCTCTTGCAGACCTCCATCAAGCGATCAATGTCTCAGCACATTTTTAAGGCAAAATGGTGGACAATGAGATAAATCCGAAGAGAACTAAGATCCAGCATTACTTCTAAACAAACAATGGTCGTTGGTGAAGAAAGGAACGAAACCAGATTGGCTACAGGTGTCTGTAGCTCAGGAGGAGGAGCCGTCGTTTTTCACCTGGAAAGTTGGGAGATTGATTCCACACTTCCCCTGACGATGTGCTGAAGTGTCCTTGGGCAAGACACTGAACCCCAAGTTGGCCCCCGATGTGCCTGTTGGGTATGTAAGTTGCTTTGGATGAAAGCATCTGCTTAATAAGTAGAATTTCCCTGATTAACAGTGTTTTTGTATTTGTCACTATCGACAATCTTTGCATGTGTGTGTGTGTGTGTGTGTGTAAGCTTTGTTTATGTAAGTTCTTAGTTATATAAGTGGTCCTTTTTCAATTTTAAAGCGTTATCCTTTTGGAACTAAAGAAATCTGAGAGGCAAAACCAATGCAAGGGAGTCAACACCTTGTATTTCCAAAGTGGAGAGTATGGCCAGAGCTGATGGGCCACAGCAGGAATCCTCAAGCTTGTTCCATCCTCCACGATAAGCGAGAACTTTTTTCTTGTTCTCGAGGCTCCAAGAAGAAAATGACGCCATTTTGTTCTCGCGGACGTGTTTGAGGACAGTTCTTGACACACGGGGCTGGCAGAACTTTTTTCTTGCGGGGCTGCGAGACGTATCGTGTGATTGGTCGGACATTGGAGGTGGGCGTGGTTAACACGGAGAAAGCATGAAGCGGAGTTGCTGCTTCCATGTGTTGCTGTTGCCGGCAAAACGGATTGTTTTGATAAAACAGCTGATCGAGGTGGTGAGAAAGCACGAACATTTTTACATGTGGCATTAAAACACTGGACCCAGCCGCGTGCACGACCCGCCCTGCCGCGTGCACGACCCGCCCTGCCGCGTGCACGACCCGCCCTGCCGCGGATGAAGCTGCTCGTTAAATATGAAACTAGAAACTCGGAGAGCGGAAACCTCCGCCAAGCACAATGTTTAAGAATCCTTTTAAAACATTTAAAACAACACCAGAATTTAATCAGTTCTTCATTTTCACATTTGCAACAACTCTTGAAATATTTATAAAATCCCTCCGTAACCTTTTAAGTTATCTTAAGCAAAAAGACGCCGGGGGAAACAACCTCCGCGGCGGAGGTAACAACCGGGTTCATTGCACATAAAGCAGACATCTGCCCCCCGCAATGATCCCTCCCCGCTGCAGACGTGCTTCTCGTGTAGTATGTATGGACCTGATGAACAAGACGTTTTTTCTTGTTCTTGCAGCCTCGAGAACTCAGTTCTTGTTCTCGTGGAGGATTTAACAGTCTTCAATTCTGGACCTCGAGGGTCAATGTCCTGTTGGCTTTCCGTGCCAAACACACCTGATTCATAACAACGAGTATTTACCAGACATGTGCATAGTTTGTATGGGTTTGGTATGTTCCAGCAGGGACACTTGTAAACCTGCAGGATACTGGCTATCGGGGACCAGGATTAAGAATCGCTTTCACAAGCCCAAACTGGGCTAGATCTCTATCGCTTCCTCTACTTGTTCCACACACTGGTGATGTTGTTTTGCTCAGTGTTTTTTTTTAACTTTGCAGACGAGGAGTGTGGGGGTAAAGCCTGTTACATGCTCTCTGAAAACCAAGAACTTTTTCCTTGTTTTCAGAAAAAAAAACTGATTACATTTGGTTTCCACCGATGTGACTGAGGCATCGTGCTGCTCGTTCTTGATGAATCAGCCAGGCAGAACTTTCCACTCACAGGGGATCCGAGTATTGTGTGATGAGTTAGACTTTTGAGATGGGTGCGCTTCACGTGAAGAAATATGAACGGAAACGGCTTCTTTTTTTTTTGTAGCTGTTGTTTTGTTTGTTTGCTCATTAAGTAAAAAAGAAAAAAAAAAAAACTGAGTCAATTGTTCATTGCATATAGAAACACAGACGTCGCCCCCTGCAGTAATCCCTGCCCCATTGCAGACCAAGATTCTACTGGAGTATAAACTGACCAAATACTACTTTTCCCTTTTTTTTTTCTTTTGTTTTGCAGCCTCACAAAGCAAGAAGAGTTTTCTTGCTTCTTGTAGAGTATGTAACACGCTTACGATGTAGAGGGCGGTGCGGCTCATGACACACTGTTTTGGTCTACAGGCAATGCTCAAAATGAAACCTTGCTGTAAAACCCTTTCGTTAAAAGTTGGCTTTTGTAGTTATCATGTTCACTTAATTGTATAATGATTCCATGATAGTTTTTTTTTTTAAGCAAGCCTGAAACTTTTTTTTGTTTAGTTTGTACCATGAACCATATTGATTTATTGACCAATAACACATGAACAAACATTTTCAAGCAGACCTTATAGTGTAATAATTATTTTATTATGAGTATGGAATCATCAGTCAGTCTTAAAAGATATATTCCAGGCTTAAATATCATTCACATTCATTCTGACAGTATAAGTATATAAGTATATAAGTATACACACACACACACACACACACAAGCAGGTCTCACTACTGTATCATGGCATCAGTTAAAGGATAAAGAAATTATTATTATTAATATTACAGAATGTCATGAGAAAATAAATAATTACGTAACAATTGTTTTACTTAATTATTGTAAGTTTTGTGAAACATAAGTTTGGTCATGCGAAGGATTCGTCTGGCATCTCTGTTGGACTTTTTGATGCAAAGTTAGCTGGAGTGCTATGTCTTGTGTTTTAGCTTAGTGCTTGACTGAAGCATCATCATTTCATCTAATTTTACAAACATTTAGCTTACCAGCAAACCAAAGAAATGGACTGGTATGTGTGGTTTTGGTTTAGCTGCTGTCTAAGTTAACAAGATGTTAACTAAAGATAGGTTTCCTACCCATTAAATCCCTGTTCAGTATTTTCCTTTGTCAATCAAGTGAGATGTAACAAGGACATATTACTGTTATGACATATAAAATACAGTAGTTGTACAGGTCCACCTATCAAAATTCTGGAGGACTTCAGATGATTTTTACCTGGGGTTGGTTTACAAAGCAAGATAGTGATTGAAAAAATGATTAGATGTAAGAAAATGGATTTCAGTATGTGATAGCCTGTTATAACTGGTAGTTTCAAGGTCAAAGGAAAATGGAGATAAAAAGTTTTTGTTAGAGTTTGAGAATAATGGTTTGTGTTGCCTTGGCTTTGATGTGGCAGACAACAAACCGCTCATAAGTGCTGTTGAGAAGCTGAATGTCAACAGATCATAGAGCAAACTTTTTGTTGTCTACTGTTCTATTTTAGCAATGACTTCAGACTGTTCTCTCCAGGGTCTCAGCGGTGAAACACACTGCGTTCATGACCCCCTGGCTTATCCTTCAGTTTCCTCCTAGAATCCTTCCCCACATGGTGACAGACCTTAATAAATTTTTCGGAAGTTGTCATCTCCCTCCAAGAAGTCTTTAATCCAGATCTCCAGTTGTGGCCCACCAACCTGCAAAACATCAATTCCTTCTCACACCTCCCTGTTAACCCAAACAACCTTGTTTTTTTTTCTCTTTGTCTACTTGCCATGTAGAATATACCCTTGCAGCATTCATCTCTCCATGAGTTTCTTCTCTTTTCCTTTCTGACTCTCCGAAGTTACAAATCGCCATCTCACTTGTAATTGTTACCTCTCAAAAACACAATTTAACAATGAAAACTCCTGCTGTCTTCAAACTTCCATCAAAACTTTCCTTTTTCTCGATTTTTTTCAGCTTTTTACCATTTAGAAGTTGGAATAAGACTTTTTTGAAAAGGTATTTGTTGTCTTTGTTTTTCTTTATAGATGAATCATCCATTTCTAGATATGCTTGAATGTTTGAACACCGTTTGAATATAATTAAGCTTAATTTATGTTGTGTCACTTTCTTTAGCATTTGTCATCTTCATGGCTCTTCTGGTAATAAGTTGAGTTAAAAAAAATTACAACATGGTTGACACATCTGAATGTCTGCATTTCCATTTTTTTAAGCATAGTGTGACTCTTGCCTTTCTGTATTAAAGGTTAAGAAGACTGATAATGCTTGTCAGTTAGTAGCATTGGTAATGCTGTAAATATTTCTCATTCATTTAATTTTTATTGATCGTAGGAATGCAAGTTCTTTTTACAAGAACATTGAAACTGCTTATTAAATCAAGAGTAAAAGTATACTGTCAAATAATGGCCTTTTAAAGAGATTATGTTTCCACTGATTTGCACCCATTATTCAATTTAACTCTGCCTCACATAGCCTACCATTTTACTGACTCCATTCAAGTGGTTGAATGCACTCCAATAACCTGCAATCAAGGTCTTGTGCCGTGTCTCTACCATTGGATTTGATTGAGTGAACATTGTTCATAGTGTAAAAACACAAGCACAAACAGAAACTAAGATATTTCTTTTTGTAATGTTTCCTCTTTGTGGGCTCATTTCGTAAAAGCAAATATTTTCTAAGGTTTAAAAATGAATTCAAGTTTTTAAGTAAACATAGGTTTTGGGTTACAAATGTGGTCAAGATTGTGATTCGATTAACGCCCAAGAAGAAGCAAGAGTTTCCTTTCACAGTGACACGTTGAAACTTATCACATTTTTTTTTTCTATAAAGCAAACTCCTGAAGCAAACTGAATGCCTTACTGTAAATGATAAAAAAATGATAAAAAGGAATAGCCTCACTTGGAACTCCAGCAGTTTGTTCCATCACCACCCCTCCTGCCTCCCAGTCTTGACTCCTGTAAATCCCAAAGGGAATCCAGCTTGCATGTTGCTGGGGCATTGGCTTCACCGTTAGTTGCCAACAACGGCAACTTCTGCCTCATGGCATACATCTACTTTTATAAAGTTACGTATAACAGTTGACGCTGTGGTATCCATCTTATTCTAGCCCCAGCAATCGATGTCTTTATAAAAAAAAACAACGGCACATCACACCTGCTGATCCCCTCTAGCAGCTGCTTCTTCATACATGGTATGACACTTACATTTTGGACAGCTTGACAGAGACATCATACAGGAGGAAATTGAGGGAAGATTGTTGCACAGCATCTGGAAGTCCAAAGAGATGACTGAATCAAAGTTGATGTGAAAAAATAAAATAAGAAATGTAACGTGGTAGTTATCTTCTGGACCAAAAAGCTCACCACCTTTGTACATCCATAAGGAAAATAAAAACATCACTGAAATAGAATAATAAAGAAATGCGATGGAAGGGTCAAACATGCAGACAGCACCCTCAAGGCTGAACTTAACTTGATTTTGAGTTCAGCTTATGAGCAATAATGGAGGAAAATCTAAATGTGACTCATATTTACTGCAGGGGACGATGATTGCCTGATGTTTGTGCTGCTGCAGTAATATTAATTCAAAAATAAATAAGTCTTCTGTAGCTGACCTCCAAATATATTCAGAAATAGAGCTCAGAGTTGATTTTGTTTACTTAGTCAACAGATGGAAAGTTTTATTATCTTCTTTATTTGTGGACAAGAAAGGATGTGCAGACACCAGCGATCAGAGTCATCGCTGATTGGTAGAAAACCAAAACAATGGTCATGCTTTGACGACTTTTGAAACTGACCAGATTGTGTGTTTCATCAACACCTAAAGGCCATTTCATATTTTCCCTTGTTACATTAATTTAACCCTTTCATGCATGAATAAATATAAAACAATGCAACATTTTTTGTTTAAATACAGTATTTTACCTCTACAGAAACATGCAATACTTTTTTTTGTTTTAGTGATATTTAGAATTTATCATGATTTATGTTTTACTTAATGTATTCTATAAGATATTCATAAAATATATAATCATAATCAAATAAAAAAAAAAGTCTTATATAAAATATAGCTGTATCATTTTTATTTCCTATTTATTGCAAAGGCAAACTTGCATAATTATATTATGTTCAATAATATCATAATTCGTTCTGCATTGAGTGGAAACATATGGGATGATTCACAAACATTGAACCACTGAAGTGGTTTATTTCCAAAAATACCATCATCATTCACAATATGCAAGAAAAAAGCTTGTAAATAACTGTATGGCTACTTTGCATGAAAGGGATATTGTTACATAAACCAATGTGAAATTGATTGCCGTTAACCCTTGAAACACGACTAGATCAGCAGAACCATGAAGAGCTATTGCTTATATTGTCAACAGGTTTCTCAGGAAGATAGCGTGCAACTCTGTCAGAAAAACAGTGATCAATAGTTACAGAAGTTTTCCAGGCATTTATATCCCATCCAGGACATTTACAATCCAGCCACAAAATATAGAGTTTTTATGGTAAATCCACAACAAATGTCCCTCAATGGCCGGATGAAAGCGGAGAAGACATTTTGGGTGCACAGTGGTGCCAGAAATTAGGTAAGTTGGAGTTAGCTTTGTAAGGACAAAGGGTAAATAGTAGCATGAAGAACTATGCAGAGGAAAACATGCAAATATTGTTGGTGGTACCAAAAGATTCTTTTTTAGTCTCCAGAAAGACAAGACTTGAAAGAATGGCATGAAGATGAGAAAAGTCATCTGTGTGCTATTTCAATATTATATTTGCCTCAAGATCTGACAGCTGAGGCTGTTCTGAAGAAATTATTCCTTTCTGTTAACTGGGCTTAACAGGGTTAAAGTTTTGCAAGCATCTTTACCCCAAAAGAGGGAAAAATTATAAGTTAAAAAAAACATAAAAGAGGTGGAACAAAAATGGCAAAGATGACGTGCACTTTTACAGGATGAGAAAACATCTGCACTGAAAACACTGGGTAGAAACAGGCCACAAACCAAGATTAACACCAACTGTAAAGCAATGTAACGATGCCACTGAAACAATGGTACAACAAGCAAGTTACTTTTACTTATTCAAAGTTTTTTGAAGCGTAAAAATTAACCATCATTCTTTAATACACTAAAAAAAAAAGGTTTTATGATCTTGTGTAGATTTACTTGAACACTTGACAGTTAAATATACTGAGTGAGTTGGAAACTAATTGTATCACTTATATGTACTTCAGCAACTGAGTAACCATATCATCCATCCATCCATTCATCTTCTGCCGCTTATCCGGGGTCGGGTCGCGGGGGCAGCAGCCAAAGCAGGGAAGCCCAGACTAGACTTCCCTCTCCCCAGCCACATTTGCCAACTCTGCGGGGGGGATCCCGAGGCGTTCCCAGGCCAGCCTAGAGAAATAATCCCTCCAGCGTGTCCTGGGTCTTCCCCGGGGTCTCCTCCCAGAGGGACGTGCCTGGAACACCTCACCAGGGAGGTCCAGGAGGCATCCTGACCAGATGCCCGAGCCACCTCAACTGGTTCCTCTCGATGCGGAGGAGCAGCGGCTCTACTCTGTTCTCCTCCTGGATGACCGAGCTCCTCACCCTATCTCTAAGGGAGAGCCCGGCCACCCTGTGGAGAAAACTCATTTCTGTCTCCTGTATATCATACGTGTTGATGTGAATGACTGTTGCTGTTACCGTAACATGCAAATTAAATTAAACTGAATTAAGTAAAAACACAAAACTTTAAAATGAGCAGAATACTAAAAGAACTTGTAAATGTAACTAATAAATTATTTTTTTTTATTCAAAAGGAACTTTCATATTTAATTACTATGTTTTTCAGGCCATGAAACACACTTAAAAGCAGCTAATTTTTGCACCTTTTAACCTAGTGCGCCTCGTGTGGATGGAAATGTTGTGCAGTTTTAGTAAGCACTCTGCTTGATTGATTGATAGACAAACAGAAAATTAAAGAGTAGCTGAGAGAGGTGTCGGAAAAGAGACCAGAGTTTTTTTTTGTTTTTTTTTTCACGCATCACCGTCTCTGTTGATCCTCGGCACCATGTGCACTACTATCACTGCTATGGTTACAAATAAAGTCAAGCAAATAAATTCTGAGCTTGCCATCATCCTGGAAGGACTAACAGAAGAACTACAACCACTGGACATTAGTGTAAACTGGGCGCTGAAAGCTAAGTTGGAAGCGTCATGGGAGCGATGGATGAGAGATGGCAAACACACCTTCACAAAGACTGGGAGGCAGCATCGGGTGAGTTACGCCACCATATGGGAGTGGATTGTGGATGCCTAGACGAAGAGATCTCCATCGATTGTTGTCCAAACTTTCACAAAAAGCTGCTATCATTGTCGAACAGCCACCCACAATACTGACTGACAACGAAGAGAGAGAACCCGGTAGGCTTGATGGTGAAATTGCCCAGCTGTTCATTTCCAACACAGAAGATGGCTTTGACAGATTTATTACAGCAGACTGATAAAAAATGTGTTTGTGTGTTTTAAAATAAGTACCAGTACTGTGGAATAAAGTTCAACCAAACTCAGTGTTTTGCTTTCATTACTTTGTTTTGTATACTTTTGTTTTAGCATGCGCTTAATAACATGGTGCGCCTTACGTGTGACATGAAGACAAAAATAGACTCCGCAATTGAGGCTGCGCCTTATAATGTAAGACAATGTAATGTACAGTTTTTAACTAAATCTATCTATAAATATCTATCTATCTATAAATAAGTACATGTCACAATTTTTCATATAACATGTATTATTTATATCCATTCCACCTTTGTGGAATATGTCTAAAGCATTCTAAAACAGTGAGGTAAACGGAACTCTGTAAAATGGATCAACCATTAGCGCAATTCATGAGAGGAAATATATTTCCCATTGCCGAACACTTTAGGAGATAAGCTTGTAAATATACTCAAACTTCTTATTACTTGAACTTACGTACCGTTGCTAATAAGAATGTGATAATACACTTGCTCCATGAACAGCATATGGTTCTCAAGTGAACTCAGTTTTCTAACTTTAGAAAAAACTGTAAAAAAAAAAAAAAAAAAAAAAAAGTACATTTACACCCTAAAAATGAAAATTGAAAATTCAGCTTCACAGAAAAGTTGTCAGATGGAATTAAAATCACACACACAGTAAATTTGTAATGCCATGAAAAGCACATCACATAAAAAAAAAAAGCTGTATTTTTGAACCTAAGCAGACTGAAAACCTCCCTGCAAGCTTGAAGCATATCCTTTCCATTTTTCTTCAGATTTATGATTACCTGTATGAATAAGTATTTCATCAAGAACTATTTTTTTCAGCTCATCAGGGCTTGGAAAGGCCTTGATTTGTGGCTGGCTGCACATAATGACACTAGCAGAAGATGAAGTCGCATTACAGCTGTCTGCTGGGATTATTTTTCATCAGAATGGTGCCATTAACAAAATCTGGGCAGGTATCCGTCACCTGGCAGAGGTGCTTTCATCGTCCCTGTGACACCGGTGCATCCATGTCTGTGTAATGTATTTAAGATTAAGAAGAGGATCTAGCTCTTCTATAGAGGAAATAAACAGAAAGAAGGGGAAAAAAATCTCAAAGATTTTTGTATGTATGTATTTACTTTAGGAATACTTATTAAAAAGTATAGCATGAGATAGATACAAGTATTTCACTTCACAAGGATAAACACCCGCTGTCCACATCATTAATTAAAGTCCCCCACCACATCTGAGCTCCTCTCACATTACAAGGTATCCTTGGGGTGCTGAGTGAGTTGAAATTTTGTGCAAAACTGAATAAATCATAAGTGGAAAAAAAAACAAAAAACGTGAAAGCAGTATTTGTTGTTCTTCAATTTATCTTGTGTGAATATCTAGACCGTGGCACCTGATGAAATTATTCATACTGCCATACGCTGTGCGTCTTCTGGCCTCTGTGAGAAGACACTACAAGGATCTGGGCAGGTATCAGTCACTCGCTCATGGCATTTTCATCTTTTGTGTGACATGAGATTGTGTGGGTGTGACACCAGGCTGATGTATTAGGAACGATTGCAGCTGGGCTCTAAATGCTCACAAGGCGATTTTGAAAGAAATCATTCTTCCCCCAGGCAGAATTTTTCACAAATTATATCAACTCAAAAAAGAAAAGGTTATGTTGCCAGTAGAAGTGTTGAGCCATTATTTTTTTTCATGCTAGTTTTGGTAGATGACACTTGGGTGGCTGTGGGGTATGCTAGCAACAAATGAAAGTGGCAAGCAAATTTAATGGATACAATTATTTAAAAGCTGTTTTTCAGCAATAATTGGCACCAACAACCATGTTTCTAATCTAAAGTAGCTCAGTGTGGATACAATAGATTAGATGGGGTATTTAAAACATCCCAATAGAGTTAATACAGACAAGTTTGCTGTATTTTTTCAAATAAATATTGTGAAAAAGTTTTCCTCGACTCAGATGTTTATACCCAAAAACTCGGTGACACTTAGTTTTCACAGATTCATGAAAAAAAAAAAAAGGCCAGCGTAAAATAAAGGCTCCTATAGGTTTCAATCATGCTAACGCAGCCTTAATAGTTTTGATTCTTTTAAGTATCAAACAAGCAACTTGGAGCTGGGATACATGGAAACCCTGCAGAATTGTTGCCCTGCATTAGGGGCTCCAAAACCACCCACATCAACCAGTCAGTCAGGAATCTTGGAGTGATTTTGGACAGTAATCTCAAACTAATCTCAAACTCAACAAACAAATAGACTCTGTGGTCAAGGCAAGTTTCTTTCCTGGCCAGAGTCAAACCATTTCTCAGGCGTAATGACCTGGGGAAAAAATATTCATGCCTTCATCAGTTAACGTTTAGACTACAGCAATACCCTCTACTTTGGAGTGGACCGGCTACTCACCAATACCAGGACACATGCCCACATCCCTGCTGTTCTGTGCATACATGAAAGATGGACGGAGCCTCCGGCGGTTAAAAGTGAAGCCGATGCGGAAGTGCATAAAACTGCAGTTCCCTCTTCATCCACTAGGGGCTGCAAAACAGAGCAAATCTCCATAGACTCCCATGTTAAAAAGACCAACTTCACAGCAGAAATAGACATGTTTACAGCCTGGTGTAAAAAAAAACATTTTAGGTTTAATAGGTCAGGCTTATCTAAATGACAACTTTTTGGGAAGTGATTTTTCTTTTCCAACTCCTCTGTTTAGAAGTAATTTAATCCAGAAATTCTGCATAAATAGGGGTGTGTCCTTTTGATTGACAGGTACCTGATATCCTGCAGCAAGAAGGCAGAATGTAGCACAACCGCGGTTTTTAGCTGGTTCACAGCATTGTTTGACTTTAGCTTGCTTACTTACTTTAGCATGTGACCTCTGAGTTAGCTCAGTTAGCACTTAGCTACAGGCAGGTCGGAGTTTTCTAGATGTCAGTCATTCACCCTCACGCTCACAACCCCTCTCTCAGCTCTGTCTCTGCCATTCATGTATTTTCCTGGGGATACAGCACACGTGATGCTGCCAAGATGGCAATGATAGGAGCCGCCACATCAGCTTCAATAAGCTCTTCCGAACCCTATGGGTGATGTCATGGAGGCTCATTCCATCTTTTACATACAGCCTGTGGTATCAAAGCCACTGCAGCGAAACCGGAGATATTTTCCCTTTCTATTCCACACATTCATCTGACTTGTCAGATGCTGGGCACTAAATTACCAAAACACAACTCAACCCCCGACAGCTTGGCCAAAGCCTCATATGTTATGCTAGTAGCGGCTAATGTTGCTTGAGGCCTCTAACCTCAGGACAGACTTTTGAATATTTAAATGTGCATCCTCTAGCATAAAACAATGCTGAAATCAAAGTGACATTATTTTAGGGGAGTTTGAGGTTTCACACAGTACAAAAGGGAGATAAACAGCATGAGAAAAGTATTCTGCTAGATAATTTAACACAGATTAATTGGATTTAAACGGGAAAATTATGAGGAATGAAGTTGTATCCATGAAGATGGATGTCTATTATCATGATATTTCCATGCACTACATGGATTTTTTTTTAAATTGGAAGATATTTTAAATCACCACATAAGGCTTCAGCAACACATATATACAATGATCTTAAAAAAACCACAAACATTGAACTAATAATCTAGCACATATAAGCAAAGTTTATAAGATTAAGAAGACCTACTTTTGAAGTTATATAGTTAGGATGACAGTAAATATACCCTTAACGGTGTAACTCAAAACCCTCACCAGAGAATATCAAAGTAAATCATGAAATTTGTAAATGTATCGTGTATCATAGATACACAAGTGCTAACTCCACCAGAATGGCATCAGTGTTTGCATCTCTTTTATGACCTTTAGGGAATTTCTAAACAATCTCCATCCATTAAAACACTCAGTCTTTAAATTATTAAGTTATTATCTAAACCATATCCTTTGGAGACAATCTGTTTTAAAGGTCACCTCCTCTAGCTGGTGCAAGCCTGTCGATTAAACAAAATGTCAATAATGATGATAAGCCATACTTATCTGCAATACAGTTTTGTTTTTTGCGGTTAAACAGTCAATTTTGCCTGAAGATATTGTAGTTATGTGGACCAAAATTAGTTGTTTTTGAGATTATGTTGTTTGTCTAACATATTCTATTTAAGGAATCAATTCGGCGTAAGCAGTTACCTATAGGAAGTTTTTCTTCTTCTGAATATGTGACTCTATAGTTGAAGGGCTCATCCAGAGGAATGTTTCTAAATCTTTACAGGCTCCCGGATACTCCACACCTTTTTGTAAAGATTTTTCCTATCAACCCTTACTTAGAAATGTTCATTGGGAAAATTATGAATCACATTAGCAAACTTCCACTTTACAGACAAAGGCTACCTCCTAAGCAACAGCTCACCTGTAACATACAAAAGTTTTTCTTGAAAATAGATCCAGTAAAATAATCATTCAGCTCAATGAGACTCATCTCTAGTTGAGTAATACATGAGAAAAAATAGCTAAATTTACGGTCGATACCTGAAAGCATGTCTGCTGTTAAACTTGTTTAGATGTTAGAGCTGCACATCTGTTTCATGTAACGGTTTCTTCATTTCTCTCTATATCCATGAGAAGGAACCGTCATGGCGTTGAGAACATACTGTCCTCAAACACATTTTATATCTAGTCAATTTTAGATGAGTAATTCTCGGAGTTACCGGTCTGAAACTCATAATTGATATCCATTGGTGATCTTCATATTAAAATAGTATAGAAGAGAGTGTGAAGTTAGAGAGTGAATGGAAGGCATTTCTCATACAACACTAGGAATACCATGTGCAGCAAGACCCCTGTATGATGCATGTGGGCTGCAGGTTAATTGACTGTCAGTCTAGAAACCCATCAGTAATTATCTAAACCACAGATCTCAAACCGTGACATGCACACCACTGATGGTAATCACATTAATGTATAATCAAATGAATATCATTGGTTTTCATGGTCCACCAGTTTCACACCAACACTGGCAAGGAGTTTTAAATCTGAAAGTTTGAGGATAGTTTAGAAAGGGGGTCTAGGTGACCAACTTTTCTTTTTTTTTGCTGTTGTCATGTTATTGATCATGTTAGCTTAATGACAGATACAAGGATTTTATGGATATTGATAGACTATGAATGACCAGTGATATATTAGTCTGAATTGAATGTAAAGCAAATAAACTTCTTATTTAAGCACAAAACTGGGACTGACAAGATGGAAAGAAAAACCATTTTTTAGGTGCGATATTCAGGGACAGAGTTCTGCGCGCTTTACAGACTTACTCAGGTGTTATCCTGAACATTAAATGTTAGTTATGGTGAAAAACTCATTTCACAATGACAGCTAACCCATTTATAAATCATATTTATATTAGGCACAAACCTGGTGATTTATAAAAACAGGTAGGCCTCATTTATATTTTAATGTGAGTCATTAGGATTTTATTTGGAAAGCCTGATATCTTTTGAGGAGGTATGTAGTGATGGGAAGCTCAATTGTATTTGTAGTTATTTTGACAGTTCTTTTAGAAGAGTTGACTTTCAGCTCATTTAGTTTCACTTAGAGCTATTTTAGTCTAATGTAACAATTATGAGTGGTTTGTTTGTAGGCAACCATTTTTTAGATAACATTAGTTTTTTTTAATAACATTTTTTATTAGATAAATGTACTATTTATGGTTAATAATTTAATAATCCCTTTAAACAGTAGAACAAAACACAAACTCACCAAGTAAATCAAGTGAGACAAAAGCTTAATTGTTAAGACACTTGTGGTTTAAATCTGACTTCCAGCTCTTCCTGTAAACCTGGTTTGTATGACTACACTCCATGTTATCTTAGGGTTCCTTCTTTACATAGCAGTATGATTCTTTCCTTGCATGGAATTGGCCACATAGTGTGCCCATCAAAATAAGGTCCCATCCCTTCTAAATGTCTGATTCTTTTAGATAGGAATCATTGTTTGTTGTTTACTAAAAAGTATTGGCTTTTAAAGCCAGCTCATTCGTGAACATCTCACGACAAGGGGCAGGTAACCATAAAAGTTTGAGAACTACTGGCCTTGAGAATTTCCCCTTTGGATGCAATGCCCACTGTTTTGGGCTTTCAAAGCCAATTGTAGACACCAGATATTTGATAAGAAACATTAACTTGTTTTCCTGAAAGCGAACAATTCAAGCACATTTGTCCACTTTCTTCACCACTTAGTTCAATTAAGTGTTGCAGGGAAGCTGGAACCTATCCCAGCAGAGGCAGGATTCACCCTGGACAGGTCAATAGTCCATCGCAGAACCAACACAGAGAGACAAACAATTCAAACCCACACTCAATCCTAGGGATAATTTAGAGTAACCAGTGAACCAAACACACACGTCTTTAGATGGTGGGAGGAAGCTAGAGTACCCGTAGAGAACCTATGAACACATGGGAGAGAGCACACAAACCCTTAACAGAAAGGCCACTATTCAAACCTTGCCAGTGAGTGCTAACCACTCTGCCACATGTAGCCCATCCAAAACATTAAAGAAAACTGGAATATCCATTTGTACACAAAAATGACTAACAAGCCCTGGATGATCTCTATAACTGCACCAAACAACAATGGGAACAACCAGTGGTCAATCCCTAACAGACCACAGGTCTTAAACATGATGCTATAGGACACATGAGACTAAAGACATGTCTGTCACTGGGTTCATCCCAGCACACAACACTTCCAAACACATTGCTCTCACATCCACCAGTGTCCACTCGGCCCTTGCTCCATTCTGGGAAGCATCCTGTCACAACTTCACCTGTCAGGGACAAGCACATTGTCACCTCCATTGCCACTGTGGAAAAATGGTGGTGGCATGTCTCACACTGACCCAACATAGTCTACAAAGATCTTGCTATCTTAATCTGACACCATGTTAGTCATTAAATATCAACATGTCTTTGCTGCAAGGCTATCTCTTCATTTATTTGCTTTTTTAACCAAAGACACAATCACATTGCAAACACAAAGGGGAATTAAGATTCAGGGAACTCTGAGGCTCAGCACAGCACTGAGAAAAACAGTAGTTATGTAATTTTCTCACAATGATTGTTTACATGCCCTAAGATCTCTGCTTCAGCAGATTTTCAGCAGTCTGTTGACAAAATTGCTGATAAAAAGCTTTTCCCGGAAGAGTTAGTGTTTTCTGAGGACACGCTCTTAAAAGTAGGCTCACACTCAGTTATTTGATGTTAGGGTTCAAATACAGAGAAGTTCTCGCAGTTTACCAAAAGAAATAAGTCATGTATTTTGTTTTGCAATGGAAAATGTTTAATCCTCCAACACTTCAAGTCAGTTCCTCAATATTTCATAAACGACCCACGGCACGAACAACCAAGTTTGCTAACTGGAGTCTCGCATCCAATCCGGAGACCTCTTTCCTCTATATGTGCCATGTCCAAGCATGTGGGAAGCTCTCTACTATGGAGTTCACTTCACAATTGGCCCTGTTTCCCTCCCCTGTGGAGAGGACTATTACTGCTTTTGCACACTTCACCCTTGAAGTCTGCAGAAATCAATTTGTAATGTCGACTTTACAAACTCCAGGTGGTTAGAGCATATATTTTTAAAGTTGTTAGTGGGCATACTGATGCACCTTTGGTTCTATGACAACAGAGTCATGTTCGTTTTAGAATAAATGGTGTTTTCTTTGCTTATTTGTTCAGTTTTACAGTTTTCTTTTTCAGGTATTATTTATCCTGAAACTCCTTGCTCTCATCTAGATTGAACTGGGATTTAAAGTGAGCCCTTTATACAACCACAGAAGAAGAAGAAGCTATATTGTCACTGTATTGATAGGACTAGACAACATACTATACAACAACTATGCTGGCAATGGTCAGTCCAGCAGCAGATGAACATTGTCAATAAAATATTCAAAGGGTTTACAAAAAATTGTGAATCTATAAATAATATACTACTATTTAAAAAAAAAGTGAATATAAAAACAGTTGTCATATCTATTTCGTGTCAATATTGTTTACAATACAGCAGGTAATATATAAAGTATACAGTTACCAAAGTAACGGTTTTCTTTCATATTACTCACATATCGCTTATTCCATATGTTCCAGCATTCAGAAAATGATAGTATAGGTGTCAAACTTTAAAAGACTCAGGTTAGTAAGGGTAATGCGAGAGTGATAGATGAATGTTTAAGATCTAATCTGATGGAAATTCACTCAGTGAATTGTTTTAACATGATATGCACAGATTAGGGTGTTACCTTTTATATTTAACCTTAATAGTTCAAACCGTAAACTAAAGATTATGAGCTACTATTGCAATTGCAATCATTTATTATCAGAAAGTATTATACAACGCATGCATATTTTATCATTTATAAAAGTTTTATAGTGTATGAACTCATGTTCTATGGTGTACTGGGGTGCGGCCTGACTGCCACTCGGTGGCGGTCTGGGGATCCTGGCCCTCCGTTGGTGTGGGCTGGGCCCTCTGCCTGCGGGGGTGGGGGGTTGCTTCCGGGCTCTTGGGGCCCGCGCTCTGTCTGCCCTGGGTGGCCGGTGCCCGGCGGGGCCAGTCCTTGCTGGTCCGGGCCTGCTGGGGCCTGTTCCCCCTGACTGCGGGGGACTCTGGCTGGGACCCCCCTCTGCCTCCTCCTGGGTCGGTGCATGGCTGGCTCCGGGGTGGGGCGGTTGGGGTCTGGGCCTGGGGGTGGCTGCCGATGGCCCCGGTCTCGGGGGTACTCCTGGCGTGCCTCTTGCCTTTGTGTGGGAAGGGTCACACTGGCATGATCACCTTTTCCGGAACACGTTCCACTCTGCATGTTCTGCATGTGACACAGTCACCGAGTCGTCTGCAGGTTTATTCACTAACAGCAGCTAGTTTTCTCATTTCTGTTTGTTTCTCACTTATATTTAACTTTTTAGATTCATAGTTTAGTTACTATGATCTAAAGTATGTGTATGTATGTGTGTGTGTGTGTGTGTGTGTGTGTGTGTGTGTGTGTGTTCTGGTTTTTGTTACGGTATGGGGACATCAATCTGTTTACACAGTCACGTAATGGGGACCAATGTCCTTGTGGGGACCAAAAAGCTGGTCCCCAGAAGGAACTCCACTTTAAATGACTCTAAAAGGTAAAATGAAGGTGCTGGCAAAGTTTCAGGCATTGGCCCATAAGTAATGTTTATCTGTCTTTTTGTGTTAAGGTGTGTGTACTGAGAGCGCCCCCTCGAAGGTCATATGTGGTATAGCACCTGATTGTAAATTCACACACTTTTCCAAATATGGTTAGGCACCGCCTTCTTCCTGGTCCCCACAGATATGGATTGTGACCATAGCATGAAATGATCAGTTTTAAAAGATTATTTCAATTTAAAAGACAATTTCGAACTCAAACTATGAGTGGACATTTATCTATAAAGATGGACTTCTGTAATTCAGTACTTAAACATTTGAATTTTCACTTAGATAATTGTCTGTTCACTGAACTTTCATGAAAATTTAACAAAAGGCAAAAATGGGGTTCATAGTGTAAATTTATTAGAGATTTAATTCATTAACAGGTTTTGAAACTCGTGCAGACTGCATAAAAACATAACAGGGGTGAGCATTTGTGCAATTTTTTTATAAGGTCATATTCCACACTGCAGTTTTAGGACAGACAACACATATACACATGCTCTATCTATCTATCTATCTATCTATCTATCTATCTATCTATCTATCTATCTATATATATATAATTTATGGGGGGGGGGGGGGGGGGGGGGGGGTGTTTATGGGGAGAGAGAGATGCTTTATTCATTCCCAGGAAGGAGATAAGGGGTGGGGATTCAGGTTGTTCCAACAGTTCCCTTTTTCACAAAAATTTGTTACAATGATAAATAGATGAAATCAAAGATTAATATTAAACAGTTTAATGGCTGCTGGAATAAAGGACTTGCTGAACCTTTCAGTCCTGCATCAAAATGAGACCAGTCTCTCTGTCCTTCCAGAAGAATAGCTATCGTTGCTCCACCACAGTTCTGATAGGGTCCAGACTTCTACTAAGGACAGAACTAGCTTTTCTGACCAGTTTGTCCAGTCCTTTGCAGTCCTTGTTTGTAATGCTGCTCCTCCAGCAGACACCAGCGTAAACCATCACACTTTTGATGACTGTGTTATAGAACATCTGCAGCAGGTCACTGCAGACATCAGAGGACCTGAGCCATCAGAAGAAGATAAGGTGACTCTGTCCCTTCCTGCATGTTGTGTCTGTATTGGCTAACTATTCCAACCTCTGGTCCTGAAACACCCCCAGGTACCTGTAGGTCTTCACAGTCTATTTTCTCTCCATCAATACACACTGGCTTTCTGTGTGATGCAGATCTCCTGCAATCAACCACAACCTTCTTGGTCTTGGAGATGTTCAGGAGAAGACAGTTCTTTTTAACACTAAAAGGCCCAGAGCTACGAGAATTTTTGTCAGCCTGCAGTCCCCCCCACAAATCACTAATCCCGTTTTTCATGTAAAGGCCCCATTTAGCGCTGTCATGAGGAACCATTCCACCCCCTCCAGTGCAAAGTTTTAGCTCATGCCTCTGTCTTGAGAGTTTTACCTGAGAGCACTGAAAAAACTCATGTGTTGAAACATGATGAATGAAACATTTCTAATGTAACATTTGTGTCGCCAGATCTGCGGGATTGGAGTGATTTTACATGGCAGCTGAGTCATCAGCACATCAGCTGATATAACGGACAGTTCTTGATCTGTACAAAGAAAATAAAAAATATCTATTTATATAGGCTATATATAAATATATATGCAGCTGTATTGCGGAGGATAAAACTATTTAGAAGCGCAGCGCAGTTTCTGCTCCACGCAGCACCAGCAGCACTGCTTTGCTAGTAAAAAAAAAAAAAAAAAAGTGGGAAAGAAACGACAAAAGTGTGAAACGTTTTTGGAGTTGTTGCATGCTTTTATCTGAACTCCACAGCACTGCCGCATGCCATTGGACCAAACAGTTGCACGCAGCAGCAATGTAAATTCTGAATTGAGTGTAGCTGCGTGATATGTGTCAACACTGGCTGCGTCGTCAGGTCTCTACACCAGAATATGATGTCAATGAAAAAATCAGATCCGCTGCAGCACTGGGAAGTTCAGACACCAGCATGAAACGTGTCTGTCCAGCTGTTGCTCCTTTCATACCCCTCAGATTCACACGTCCGCTGAACTGATGCGCTCTTTTATATTAAAAATATAACAATGAACACCAGATGCACATGCTGGCTAAACTGATGAACGGATGGATAGATGGATGGCAAGATAGATGGATGGATGGATAAATGGATGATAGCTGGATGGCGGAATAGATGAAAGATAGATCGATAAATGGATAGGTGGATGGATAGATGGATGGACAGATAGATGGATAGATGGATGGATAGATTGATGGACAGATGGATGGATATATTGATGGACAGATGGATGGATAGATGGATGGACAGATGGATGGACATATGGATGGAAAGATAGATGGACAGATGGATGATAGATGGATGGAAAGATAGGTAGATGGATGGAAAGATGGATCGATTGATGGATGAAAATTTAGATGGATGGATGGATAGATGGATGACTGAATATATAGAAATATAGATAGATAAATGGATAGATGGATAAATGGATGGACAGATGGATAGATAAATGGATGGATAGATGGATGACTGAATATATAGAAATATAGATAGATAAATGGATAGATGGATAAATGGATGGACAGATGGATAGATAAATGGATGGATGGATGGATGGATGGATGGATGGATAGATGGATGATAGATGGATGGCTGAATAGATGGAAAGATAGACAACTGGATAGATGGATGGATAGATTGATAGATGGATGGATAGATGGATGAATGAATGGGGTGATGGATAGATGATAAATGGATGGAAAGATAGATGGGTGGATAGATGGATGAGTAGATGGATGGATAGATGGATGGATAGATGGAAAGATGGATAGATGGATGGAAAGATGTATGGCTGAATAGATGGAAAGATAGATAAATGGATAGATGGATGGATAGATGGATAGACTGATGGATGGAAAGATAGATAGATGAATGGATAGATAGATAGATGGATGGAAAGATAAATGGACAGACAGATGGATAGATGGATGGACAGATGGATGGATAGATGGATCAATTGATGGATGAAAATTTAGATGGATGGATGGATAGATGGATGATAGATGGATGACTGAATAGATGGAAATATAGATAGATAAATGGATAGATGGATAAATAGATGGACAGATGGATAGATAAATGGATGGAAAGGTGGATGGATGGATGGATAGATGGATGGCTGAATGGATGGAAAGATAGATAAATGGATAGATGGATGGATAGATGGATAGATGGATGAATGAATGGGGTGATGGATAGATGATAAATGGATGGAAAGATAGATGGATGGATAGATGGATGAGTAGATGGATGATAGATGGATGGAAAGATTGATGGACAGATGGATGGATAGATGGATGGAAAGATGGATGGCTGAATAGATGGAAAGATAGATATATGGATAGATGGATGGATAGATAGATAGATGAATGAATAAATGGGGTGATCGATAGATGGATATATGGATGGATAGACTAATGGAAAGATGGATGGATAGATGCATGAGCTCTGCATGAGCGTCTTAAAAACACAATGCCCCGCCCCTTCCCATGAACTTCCCATTACTACAAATAAAAGAGATTTTCCCCCAAATTTCCCAATAATATATCAACCACCCAAAGAAACCATATCAACAAAGTTCATGAACGTAACCCCATACATATTTCCACAGATGAACATAGAAAAACATAATACTACGGTGTATTAATCTGAAAATCCGTTAGTCACGGGACGATGACGTCTTTGCCGCATTGCGGCATACTCCAGCCATAAAACACAGGTAAACCTCTTAACCCAGTTTTCACCAACCCCCCAGAAGATGAAGATGACACCCCAGTAGTGCTCCCAGTATTTGTAGCAAAACCAATAGGTGTGCATCCCTATTAGTCTGCTACCTGACAGGTGGCATGACTGAACTAAAGCAGCTACGTGGGACTGCGAGAGATTTGCTGGGCCTGACGACCCGGAACACAGTCAGGTAGGTGGTTGGGGGTGTGGGTGTCAGTGACAAGGCAGCTTTGTCACAGAACATGAAAATTTTACCAGGTAGAGTTAAGGTCCAATTTGACCATGAGTTCTTGTCAGGAAAATTTTACCAGGTAGAGTTAAGGTCCAATTTGACCATGAGTTCTTGTAGGGCTTCCGGTCCCCAGGGGACCTTTTTTTGTTTTAAATTTTTACTTATATTTCACTGACACTACTAACAAATACAAAAAAATCTAATAAAATATGTCAATAATTGATACTATTTAAAAGGGTTACAACAATATGAAAAAGAAAGCCTTTTTTAAAATGATGATCTGATGTGAAAGTAAATCACAGTAAAAGCACTAAATGTTTCTAATAAAGACACACCAAAGTATCTTGAATCATTTGACAAAATTAGGAGATTCAATAAATAATTAGGTGGTGAGCTTAAACCCCCAATGGTGTAGCTAAAATTGAGCCCTTGCATGGCAGTAGAATCCAAAAGAGGGAGGAAACCTGGAAATTCAACGGGATATTTGTCTAAAATTATGCTGTTAAAACAATGGTAGATTTTTTTAAAAAATATGTAAAGAAAACATCTTTTTTTAAAATGTTAACTGCTGTAGCTTTGAGATGTAGATTTTGATGTTATTTTTATTTAATGAATTCAGTTGAATAGAAACACCAACATTTAAATCTGATTTTACAAAGAACTGTAACTGTATTCCATACTATCCATTTAAAATAGATAGAATACGCCAAAAAATTAACAAAAACACACTATATTTTGTTCTCAAATCAAATCAAATCAAATTTGATTTGATATCTTTTGTTCTAATCTTTACTTCCTTTCGCCGGCTTTTATTTTTGAAACAGCAGGAAGTAGCAACTATTTAGCAGTAGCTTAATTTCTCACAATTTTTCGAAGGGCAGTTGATGAGGAAATGAGACCGGAGTTTAAAGCTGTGACTACTAAAGAACATGTCCGTAAGTATTAAGATTTTATTATTTAAGTTATGCATTGACAACATAGCATTGCTGTCTGTCTGTTGTGATTTCTTTGAGAATGTGCAGCTCAGCTAGCTAGGTAGCTAGCTTGTGTCACAGATTTTGGATATATCCATTTGTTGCTTTTAAATTTGGCAGTGTTGTGTGGTTAAACATGAATTTCATTGTAGGTAGGGAAAATTCCATCCAAAATAATTTGGGATTTAT
>NC_136633.1:25994358-26034358 GCF_933228915.1 Telmatherina bonti | reverse complement strand
TACCCCCTCGCGTTGACTGGAGAAGGAGGGGAAAAGAACTCAGACTCTTCTTTTTAACTTTCCTGCCTTTTAAACAAACTGTGTACTCATTTTACTGCAAGGACTCTGCTGCTGACTGACAGTTTTACTCCTTGGAGTACCTAGTCATTGGTTCATTCGGGGCGAAGAAATCTCTCCCCCATCACACAAGGCTAGACAGAAAACACAACTTCAAAATAAAAACAGGAAAGAACAAAAGACACACAAAGTCCAAACCATGACAGTACGTTATGTTTCATTCAAATTCATGAATCTTGTATTCTGTAGAAAGAAAAGAGGCTAAGAAGAAGATCTTCTAAGCCTAAATCACTAAAAGAAATTTCCATAAAATAAAAATGGCCCCAAGCAAGAAAGTACATTCAACTTGGACAGCTTTGTGGACCAGCGGACATAAACAGAGCAATGTAGAAATAACATCTTGTCATGGCAGAGAAGACTTTGGTATGATTCATCAATCCAACACAAAGAGACATCCTAGATGCTTAACGTGGCCCAACATGAAATGCTGCTTCGTTCATGCTAACTGACCAAGACACGAGGTGGCTGTGTTGCTAACAGCTTATGACTAATTTGGAAGATAATTTGAAATGTGAGGTTTTTTGCTCTTATAAAGACAACAGCATGATGAGAAAGTAACAAATCCTTTAGTAAATAACAGACATCATGTACAGGGTGTTCTTAAGCCTAAAGACTAGGAATGAACTGGCAAAACTATGTCAACAATGTGGCAAAAGAGAAAATTAAGTCTTTGGAAAAGTTTGCAGCAATGCCTTAATCAAATTTTCATAACTTCGTATGCGATTTGTGCTCTATAAGCTAGAGTGGATTGTCAGTCATTAAAAGCAGATCCTGCCAGATGAAGCGTAGTTTACTGGTGACCCTGTCTCTTGACTAGTAGCCATTGGGATTGTCTCTAGCTGCCCTGCACTGAAATATGTAGGTATAGACAATAAATGGATGAGTCTTAGCTTACGTTCATGCACAGATATGAAAACCAAATGACTGAGATTGCCAGATAAGATACTGTTATCAGTAACTGCAGACAACTGTCCAACATTGTCCACTGATGTTGCTATCCGTGGGAGCAGACAGTAGCAGGATAAAACATCAATAGGACTCGTAACAACAGTAATGGAGGGGCAACAAGATGGCCTCCTTCACTAAATGGCCAGCAGATATGTCAACAGGCAGGTGTCTGCACGAGGCACCTTTCTGTTCTCTTCATTCTGAGGGTGTGTTCACACGATGATGTTTGGGTCACTTAAGACCCTGGTCTCCTTTCAGATATAATAAGGTTCATTTTAAGCAATGTGAATGCACATGTGTTCCTTGTTACAGGCCAAAGAAGCAAATGCTAGTTTGCCTGAAAAACAGGGTCTTCTTTCGCTTGCAGGTAACCACTGGCGTGATTTCCTGCAGTATGTATGTAGTCAGACAGTAAACCAACAACAGGAAGTGACTCACAGTACGTAGTAGTACAACATGTTGTGTACGTCAGTACCTTTTGCTGGAATCATGGATAGATTCTTGTGAAAAACACATCAGGTTTAACAAAAAAAAAACAAAAAAAAACAAACAAAAAAAAAAACTCTAAGACTGCATGAATTTATTGTGGGCTCGTGTAAATTTTATTCTTCTCACCAGCAACTGTTTTAACTGGATGATGTTGCCCAGGTGGTTTGGTCCACTTAAAGGTGGAGTATGTAAGATTTTCAATATTTTCAAAATAAATTAACTACAAAAATAACTACAATCATAATTAGATACTTTTTTTTTTAACACGTAGGTTCCAGTCTGTCCATATTTGATGCGTTATTAAATTACAAGTTTAATTAATGACAAAGACCCTTTTTGAATGTTTTCTGACCAGTAAAAAAAAAAAAAGTACTTTTTTTTCCACCAGTAGGGGGAGTATAAGCCCATTTATTGCAGAGCGGCTCTGAGCTACAGCTCACAAGCAATTCCTGCCCTCATTGGAGCTGGCAAGGAGGAGGGGTGAGGGGTGAGTTTTGCTCATTACTGCCAACCTGTGGTCGTTTGTGGAGGTAGCAGTTTTGTGGTTTTGCTCACGACCTGGTGTTTGCCACCTGGTGGTGGAAAGAATCGCCTTGAAATCTTACATACTCTGCCTTTAAGTAAAGTACAGTGTGAAAGGAAACCAAACCAAAGAAAGGATCTCTGAGCTTTTCTGGTGTAAATGCGCCCTAAAATTACTATTATGTAACTTTCTTCCTGTTCCTGGTTCTTCTGGGGTTTTCCTTCTTATTGTTGTCCATCACCAATAAATGTCATGGAGAAGCTCAAATTGTCTCCCTGTTATAAACTCGTTTATATGAACACAATTATTTTGAACTGGACTTGTATACATTATATAAGCTATTTGTTCTAATAAATGTATAACTTGATTATAATGTAATGGATTAGATTGGTTACCATCTTATTTGAACACCTTTAAAAATGCCTTGGAATTCCTTTTGTGAATTGATATACAAATAAAAGCAGATTTGACTTCCATTTTATATTAAATGAGGAAATATACAAAGTACTAAAGGAATAAAATGACAATAAAGTATTAAGTAAACAGAATTTTAAAAGAGCCAAATCAGATTGTCAGAAAACGCATTTAAATAGGGACTAAAATGTAAAATGTATTTAATTTTGATGGGTTATTAAACAAACAAGAGAAACTGAGTCAAGCAGTTATTATCTAATGTTCATTTATAAACTTCACATGTGTGTTAGTACCAATCACCCATGGACACCTTCTCCTGATAGAAGCAGATCATATTTCTGTAACCTTTGTAGCCGTTGTGCCTGCAAATGTAAATAATGAGCCATCGGTTTCTGTGCCACCTCAGAGAGTAATGGTTTCAGCTCGGCCGACCTTATAAACATCTTCTCTCATAACTATTTCCCAGGCCACAGCAGTTTTTGGATCCCAAAACAGACATTGTTGCCTTGGAAGTCTCTAGGGAAACCAGCTCCCCTCATAGGAACAGGATGAGAATGAGACCTGCATGTCTGCAGTTTGTCTTGTAAAAAGTACCAGATATTTCTTCTATTTTGAGCTTTTATTCTTCCAGTTTTCCATGGCAACAGGTTTAAGATGTATAGAATTTAAACACCCTGCGAGACAATATTAGCTATTATCAGTAAATCAGACCTGGATCTTCAACTACTTTTTCATCCAGACATGTTTTGCCTCCGTTGAGTTTCTGGAAAGAGTCTGTTATAAAAGTTAAAATATAAAACATAAAATCAGAGAAGTACTCATTTTAAGTCTGGTAATCTTATACCCAGAGATATCAACTACATAGGGAATATGCACCGTTGGGGAGCTGATTAGCCATTGTGATAGCAATTTTATGTACTTTGATTCCGTCGGTAGTCTGATGTCTGCAGGTGTAATGATATCAGCTGGTTAGTATTTGGAGGAACAATCAGACTGCTCATTAAATTTATAAATGTATAGCTCACGGCTGATTGCAGGAAGCACAGAAAATAAAGTGTGCATGGAGAGAAATGAAAATTGAGGAAGAATGATTTGTCATTACAGTCTCACTGAAAAAGGATTCACTATGTTGGCCAGGATGCGCCGTCACTTGTTAGCATGCATGTTGCGGCTCTTATACATCCTTATTTTCTTTATATATATATATATATATTTTTTTTTAAACCGGAGTAAATTCTTTGTGAGCCAGTCGCATAATTTCCTTGAAAGGAACATAAAAAAGAGATAACAAAAACTTGGCTATTGCTATAAATCATTTGCATATCTTCTCATGTCACTGGTTAGCGCTGTGAAAACCACAACGTTGTGTGCATATAAAAATGCAGAGAGGAAAACTTGTACTTCCACAGTCGCTTCTTCTTGTCCTTAGTTATCAGAACAGAGGACAGGATTTTCTCTCAGTAGGAGACTGTGGCTGACCCTTTGGAGTGCATTTCTGCCGCAATGATGACAAGATTTTTTAAAAGCTTATCTACAAAGCATGTTTCTGCACAGAAACAGCCGTCATGCACATGGATGGACTATAAAATATACACAGAAGCCATTTCAGATAACTGCTGCACTTTAAATGTTCCATTAGTGGCTTTGAAGCTAATTGCATTTCAATGGTGTTGCAATGACACTCCAAGTTATTTTAAAGTCAAGTGCATAGCCATGAAAACCACCTGGCTATCCAAGTAGAGGACAAAATCTCAGTCCAAACTCAGTAACACTTCACAACAGGCTGGCAAAACCAAAACAATACCAAGTCTACTTTTATAGTTTCTGTTACTTTTTAGTAAAAAAAAAATAAAATAAATAAAAATAAAAATAAAAATAAAAACAAACAGAGGCCCATTTCTTATAATCAGTCGATTTCAGCCTGGAAATTTCACATTTGAACTCAAAGCATCATTGCACAGCAGTACAAAACTTAATTTGTCAAAAGTCAAATGAAAATGTAGCTTGTCACAACACTAAATAGTTTATATGAAAAATAAATTGGATGTATCTAATAATTTTTATTGGGTTGTGTCTTTATGGGTTAATTAAAAAAAAAAAAAAAAGATCAATTTTGTGACCTATGTGGTTCCTTGCCTATTTAGTGCAACATTTATTACGAGCTGTATAAATAAAGATGTAATAAAAACACAAAGATTAATTTTTAAAATATCTTTCATCAAACAGATTTTAAAAATGGGTGTAAATCGTTCACTTGTCACAGAAAATGTTTTACAACCCTTTTGGCAAAGCATAATTTTTGGGAAAAAATACCAAGCATCAGGGGGTATGAATCTACAAAAGGACATACTATCACTTTCATGACCATAGCCTGAACCAGGTATATGATCAAACCATTTTCTACACCAAAACTGGAATGGATTTCACTAATCCTAAGGAATCAGTGCCCACACATTTAGAAAAACTAGTCAAAGATATGATGTGTGAGTAATCAATTTACTATTTTTACTTTAGATGGCAAAAGTCATGTTCAGTGGGAAGGGGAAGAAAATTGTTTTTCACACTCTCCAAGGAAAGGCTCAGGACGGCTGCTGATTGGTCTGACAGTGTGTTGCATGGAGAAAAATCTACTGATTGCCAGAGACAAGTCATGTTTCTTTTACGTCACTGACTTGCATAACGATGCCACTTCAAACTTCTTCAAAAGTTACTAAAATGTAGTTGCTTGCCTCAGAAAGGCTTATATGTATCAATTGCCCATTTCTCTCTGGGGGAGTTGGACAAGGAACACAGGTAGAGTGAGGAGTCCAAGAAACCATCCATGTTTTATGGCAAAACCTATAATTAAGCAGAGAAGGTGGTTTCAGGTCTTGACTCTTCTTTCTAAGCTACTATCAAAACCATTCACATTGGATTTCTGTGACCAAAGCACATCACATGTTGGTTAGGAGAGGTAAGCACACCACATGTGCCAATTATCTTGACCACCTATAGTATGATCAGTCGAGTCAACATAAACCTGACTTCAATGACCCTGAAACAACAACTCAGCCTAGAATCCCCTACCAGTTTAGCATTGAAGAAGCCTCTTGGATGTGGGGTGGAGGGACAAAAGTCCAGTTGCCTGATAGGATTATCCCTCTATAGCAAGTGGTATCCATTTCTTTTAAGGATCAAAGACTCGTGGTCATCTAACAATCAAAACAGCCCGTCATATTTTAATGTAAGAATTTGATGACACCTACTTTTGATTCCAACAAGAAAAGTCACTTGACTTCAGTAAAATGGAGTAGAAAAGCCAAAGAGATGGATTGGGATCCAACAAAGTCTTGCATGTCTAAACAGTTTCCACAACACTTGAACACAGGAGTTAAGATTCAAACACACATACACACTCAGGCAGAATGACTGTTCACTACTGTATCTTCACAGCACCAAATTCAGTGAGCTTTTCCTTTACCTCGCTGAAAATAAAGCCTGCAAGCAGAAAAGGCAGATAAAGGATAAATGCAAGGGAATCAGTGGTTATTGCACTGCATGCAATACAGTGATAAAACATGGTATCACATTATACAGTAAGACTGTTGATCAGGTTTTGGGATTCTGAAGGCATGGAGCTCAGACAGGTGCAGTGCCAGTCATTACCACAACAAAGGTATCAATGTGCTATGGCAAATGCATTCTCACAATGTACGGAAAGCATGCCGTGCCTGGCCTAGGAGAAATACTATTATGGTAAATTCTCCAGTTTTCTGTAAAATAGGAAGCACATCAAACTGTGGTAGAGGTTAGACAGTTCAGGACATTTCCTGGATGTTAAAGATTTTTGCAAAAGAAAACAAAACAACAGTAATTATGCTTTTGTTGGCGTTAGCAGGATTCACACACAAAGTTGGCTGAGAATTCCTTTTGGTATTCATGAATCTAACTGATTAAAAAATTGGATTTCTTGATCTTTATTGTGTCAAACAATTCCCCTTTTTTAAATGTTGAAAACGTTAATGTAAAAATGTTTAGCATCACTGACATGGAATGTGGGTCATAATTGCATTTAAAGAAACAGCTGTGATAATTGAGATATGGAAGAATATCACAGGTAACTTAACACAGTCATTCCCATTCATATCAAATTCACAACAACAAATTAGAACATCAATTACAATTTTACCACTCTGGTATTTTAATCAATTAATTAAATTTTTGAGAAAACAAACAGGTCCTCTTATAACAAAAACAGAATAATCTTTAGTATCTGAATCTGAGCGAGTGGCCATGACTTGTGGAGTACCTCAGAGGTCAGTCCTTGGACCTTTTCTGTTCAAATTGTATATGCTCCTTTAGGGTCAAATAATACTGAACCTTAAGATAGATTGTCACAATTATGCAGATGGCACAGGGCTTTATGTGTTTTTGTCACCAGATGACTGCAGTCCTATGGACTTACTGTGTCATTGTTTGGAGCAAATAAAGAATTGTCAACAAACTAATGGAGCAAAAACTTTGAAAGCACCTTGAGAAGCAGACTCAGATCTGACTTTTAGCAGCCACATAAAAGTTTTGCTAAAAAGCCTTGAACCAAGTCAGAAACATCAACAGAAGTTCCTTCTCCCAGAAAGGAGAAACTCATCCACGCATTCATTTCCAGCAGACTGGATGACTGTTAGGGTCTTTTAACAGGACTTCCTAAAAAGAGTATTAAACATCTGCTGCTCATCCAGAACACAGCTGCTAGATCTGGAAGAAGAGGTCTGAACCCATCACAACAGTTTTACTATTGTTACACTGGTTTCTAATCAGTTACAGGATAGATTTTAAAAACCTGCTGATGAATTTCAAATCCCAGAATTGTTTAGGTCGAGAATACATCTATGATAAAACAAAAACAAAAAACAAACAGAGCTCTTAGATCCAAAGACTCAGGTCAACTAGTCCAGACCAGAGTCCACACTAAACATGGAGAAGCAGCTTTTGTGCTGTGGAACAAACTGCCAGTGGAGATTAAACAGGTTGTGCAAGTTCATGAGAAATTATACTGCTCAGTATAACTATCCTAGCGGCTGACCAATCAGACGCAACCTGCAGGCAGGACATAGGGTGGAGCTTTCTCTGTTTGCTCTTTTCTGGCAGAGGCTGATCTGAGAGGATCAATCCAAAATGAATAAAGGCGTGAAAAAATGGTTAATTGTTGCTCTTTGGGACTTACATTTAAAAAAAATTGGAGCCAAATGTGCATAATTGAGCCACTTTAAGGATTTACATGTTGTAAGCTCATTATCCTTGTATTGTCCAGCCTTTCTGTTTGCACCACATTAGCTTAAAATTATTTGCTCACTTGCAGCCTGGCATATCCATACCTTCCTAAAGGTTTAACAGAAACAAAATATTCAGTTCAACCCTGTTCACCTGTGGTTGATGGGGCTTTCAATCATATTTCTAGAGAAGCTGTAAAGATTTTATAAAATGCGGTTACTTTATTTTTTTTTTAACAAAGGAAATTAATTTGTTGTGTTTTTTTTCTCAGCATATTATATTTACGAAGTGATACCTCCTGTGAAGATGGAAAATGGATGTAAGATTTTTTCTTTTAGAAATATCGACAATGGAAACGCATTAGTTACGGGGCCACATTGGATTAGAATGTATTGTCACGTCCCGGATGTCATCTGGTTCAAAACCAATTTGCTTTACACTGGCCATCATAGAAGTGCAAATAGAATAAGGATTTCCATGACCACAGCAAATGAAATAAAGCAAAAATATTAACCCTCATAAAAAGAACCGGTTTGCCTTTTGGTGGCCTCTAAGGAGATGGACCCATGTGAGCACAGCTGTTATTGCCACTGTGTGCACATGCATGTGTACTGACCCTCTTAGTGTCCAATGATTTCAGTCATCTTGGGAAATCTTCTCCAAATTGAACTTTAAACAGACATGATCGTGCTTAATGAGGTGATTAGGGGTACAGGTCTGAAAGCAAAAGAATAGACAGGAAAATACTTTACTGGCATGACCAATATTGACATGCAGAATTATTCTGCTATGGTCACATTTTACTGTGGATATGAGCGGTTCAGGTCTCCTGTGAAGTGGGAAATAGGAACGATAGTAACTGCACTTGCCATGCTTGCGCTTGTAAATATTATGCTGTGTGGAATTCAGACCTCCAGAGATTGAAGTCAGGTTTACAAGGAAGCATTGCATTCACATAAGTGCAAACACCTATGACCCATCTGCTCTTGTCATTTCAAGTGTGTTTAATCCTGCCATGATGACATATGCTTACCTCAATGGTATGAATGACTAGATGTTATCTGTGCCTTATGGTGCCACTTTTTCAGGCTTTTTGTTCTTCATCCACTACAGTAAATTAATATTTTAGGTACATGTTGAAAAATTCCGTTTTGTTTCAGACAACAGAAACTAAAGAAATTGATGACAACATGCAGGAAATTAACAGATATACTGGTAGAGTGGGTTTGGGCAATTTATGTACCGATATGCGACAAAATTATTTTAAATTTCATGGTCAATCATATTAATTTCTATAAATATGATCAATCAAATTATGAACTAATAATAATTACATATTGGATATATGTTTCTTTTCAAAGCAACCATTATGTATTCACTCCCCATCAATCGTTGATGATGAGATGCTGCATGTGCAGCCACAGCTGCCTTGGGGCAGACTGACAGAAACATGGCAGCCACTCCATGCCAACGGCCTCTTCGACCACCAGTGGACAGTCATATATGATGCCACCAGCCTTCTAGTTATTGCACAACGTGCTCCACAACTTGAGACACTGCCACTCGTGATCTAACTGGAACTCAGCATAAAAATGTCATTTATGCATCAGTCTCAATATATAATGTGCCACCTATTCTTAGCAGCTGACAGTCTGGGTTTTTATTGCAAGGCGATCAGTGCTGGTTCTGATCAGCATTGATAGGAACACAACCCCTGGGTGCACAAATGAGTGTTAAATACAGCTTTTGCACTCAGGGCTGCAAGGACAAATCTTACATGCAAAAGAGCCGAATTATATTGAATAATTGGTCATCCAAAAGTCTGTAGAATACATTGAAATGCTAACCATCCATGCTTGTTTCCATAGAAAACAAGTTTGTGCCCTCAGGTGTTTGAATGGTTTTGGAAAAAAACTTAAATTCTACAACTGCATTGATGTCATCAGAGGAATGAGGGTAAAGATGGCTCTGATAACAATAGGAAATAATTTTGTCTACTTGTTTTAACTGAGAAATACTAGTTCTTCCAAAATCCCATATCTATAGAGCCAACATACATCAGGATGAAGTCAGTTCAATGTAACAAGAGTCATGAATAAAACACATGAAAGTAATGAAAGAGTTCCATTTATTTAACAAACCTTATTTATGATAAACCATGCTTAAAAAGAGCTATTTTGTAGCTATTTACAAACTTCAAGAGAGACTCTGGTGTTGCCAGGTAATAGTATGTGAGATTGCACATGCTATTATCTTGACATGAAGTTCTTTGATCTGCTTTTTTATTTTTTTTTTTCTCCCAAGTTCTCATCAAATTCGGATAAGAGGGACAAGAGAAGGCAGCACAGAAAAGAAGATGGCTGTTGTTCAGCTTTGGCCTGGAAATGACCCGGATTTAAAAGGTCCAGATGTCCAGGCCTGGTAACACTGCAGGCTACTGATTTTTTTTCCTGTTATGTGCATACAAGTGTTGCGTGGTCATATGCACATAATTCTTTGCAGTTTATTTTTTATCCTCTTTTTTAAATTTCTATGAAAGTCTTTGGAAGTCAGTCTGTCTGTTCCAGGTTTCAATAAGACCTGTTTGCTACAACTGTGCACTCTTAAGATAAATGAGGAACAAAATGATGCCAATTTTCAGTACATCTCCCACACAGTGCGCTCATCATAATTTTTATTTCTTCCTCCCCAATCATATCTCTCTATTACCTAAATCCAGATGGATTTGTAAGGAAATGATCCAATTTCTTCTGTCTTCTTTTATAATGATGGTGAAGCAGCATGTACAGGTTGTCCTGCTGATGCTGTTTTACAGGTGCTGCATCGTGATAAATAATATTTTTCCCATTAAAAAGCAACAAAAATGCATAAGATATATCCTAGGATTTTCATGTTTCACAGACACATAGAGACTCACTCATATTTTAAGTCTAACAATATGTTATCATGCAGCTCAACTACCCGTTATGTGTGCACCGACCCAGGAGGCTGAATTGTCCTTTCCTCCTCAGTGGTAGTTCTTGTTCCCCGATGCCACTGCTTAACTGTGAAGCTGCAAGACTTCAAAAAGGTGGAAGAGTAACTTAAAAGGTTGGAGAGGATTTCCTAAGATCTTTGCTCAGTGTGACGCTGCCAAAAGACATCAAGCAAGAACTGTTGAGGTTAGGCCACACAAGCTTTACGGGTATATATTTTTTTTTATTTTCTAATGATGTATTTACCCACAAATTAGGTGACTTTTAATCTTTTTTTGATGTAGAAATCCAAAGTAAACAGAGCTACAGCTAAATGATCTGTAGTTATACTTGGGTGACGATTTTCACCTCTTTTAGATATGCAGCAGTCAATAAAAATAGTCTTATTGACAATCACATTTACATCTTATGACTCAAAAGTACCCATCTGCTGATGAAAATTAGACCCTTTATTAAAAATAAAAAAAGGACACAGAGAATGAATGGATTTAAAAGGAAAACTAAATCAGTAATGTAACTGGTTTATTTTTGTAGAAATAGTGTCTCTGTCTACATCCAACTGCTTTATGCTGATGTGTTCTCCTGATTCTTAAAAACAAGTGAATTTTATTTTTCCACTGCCAAACATCACATAACTCATTTCCATAAACAAGACGTTGTGCTTGCATGCTGAGTCATACCAAGTCATGCCATGTTGGTAGTTTGCCTGGCTGTTTCCTTTTTACCAACATGTCCTTCATCACCAGGGTTACTAGATGAACACAAACCTCACTGGATGATTCAAAGCTAATCATAATCAACTACCACAACAGCTTGAACTCCACTATGAATTCCCCAAAATTTTCTTTTATCAAATCAAATCAGTCAAATCAAAGATACTTTATTCATCCCCAAGGGGAAATTTAAAGTTCCAGGACAGCTATGTCCAAGATTTGACAGACTGACAATCAACATTTATGACACAGATCGACAGGTTCAAACCAAACTTGCGTTGGTCAAACTTGGTCTCACATGCTGGTAGCTCCAAACAGCCAGGTGGAGGGGTCAATTTCCATTGATACAAGCAGACATCCGCTCAACGCTGGAATCAATTCTGTGGACAAGCTCTGGAATCACCACCAGTTTGGCATTTTGGGCCAGGCTGGCATCCTGCTTACGGTCGAGTTCGGTCAACGCACTAGTCTGTGCACTGCCTGCTTGGCATATTCCGCTACAGAATTCAGACAGCCTGCCAGTTGCTGCCAGAATCTCATAGGTCTTCAGGTAGATCAGAAATCCACCAGCGCCAATCAGCAGAATCACCAATAATCCAAAGATGTCAAGATCCACCTCCTCCTCCTCAGTGGACAAAACCGCCATACACATTGGTATACACGTAGCTCATGAGTCCACAATGTATCCAGCAGGAAGCGTACCCTCAGTACATGTGGGGTCCCCTCTGCCCGGTCTCCAGGATGAAAAAAATTGATCAATTGCATTGAGAGACCAGCCGTTCAGATCCATGATGTAGAATTTTTCAGAAACAAGAGATGTACAGTGAATCTCTGAGAAAGACAGGACAAAATAGCAGGCTGGAATGGGAGGAGGGAAGAAACAGAGCAGAGGAAAAAGCGTCCGCCTTTGCTGAGAGATATTACTTATATTACTTTGCATATTTATTTCATGGCAAAAAGGTGTCTAGGGGAGGGACAAGACTAAGTGCAGCTAAATGACCCCCCATGATGATGATGACCATCGGCAGAAATGTTCCCTTTCCTGGACATGGGTCACCGGGGCACCCCTCTGGAGCCAGGCCGGTGGTAGGGCACCAGAGCAAGCAAGTGGTAGCTGGGTCTTTGCCCGTGGGACCCAGTCGTGCTTAGCCCGAAAGCCCCCCGTCAGAGTGAGTTTTAAGCCCACCTTCAGCAAAGCTTCAACCATGTCCCGGGTGAGCCGGGGACATTGTTTCCAAATGTGCTGTGTTCTGTGCCTCTATTGTTGCGACGGCATGCCAGATCTGTGGCCGTAAGGCCATTGGTGCCTGTTGTGACGGTCGTTGATGGACACCTGCAATGAGGGATGCAGTCAAGCTGAAGAAGGAGTCCTATTGGGCCTTCTTGGCCTGTGGGACTCTGGAGCCAGCTGATAGGTACTGACAGGCGAAGCAGGATGCGGCTTTGGATATCACCAAGGCAAAAACTCTGGCATGGGAGGAGTTCAGTGAGGCCATGGAGAATGACTTCTGGATGGCTTCGAGGGAATTCTGGTCCACCATCTGTCAACTCAGGAGTGGGAAGCAGTACTCTTGTCAACGCTGTGTACAGTGGAGATGGGGAGCTGCTGACTTCAACTCAGGACGTTGTGGGTCAGTGGATGGAATACTTCGAAGACCTCCTCAATTCTACCAATACAACTTCCAATGAGGAAGCAGAGCTGGGGGACTCGGGGGTGGACTCTCCTATCTCTGAGGCTGAGGTTGCTGAGGTGGTTAAAAAGCTCCATTGTGACAAGGCCCAGGGGGTGGATGAGATCCTTAAGGCTCTGGATGCTGTGAGGCTGTAATGGTTGACACGCCTCTGCAGCATCGCGTGGACATCAGGGACAGTGCCGCTGGACTGGCAGACTGGGGTGATGGTCCCCCATTTTAAGAAGGGGGTCTGGAGGGTGTGTTCCAATTATAGGGGAATCACACTCCTCAGCCTCCCTGGTAAGGTCTATTCAGGGTTCCTGGAGATGAGGGTTCGCCGGATAGTCTAATCTCGGATTGAGGAGGAGCAGTGTGGCATTCGTCCTGGTCGTGGAACAGTGGACCAGCTCTATACCCTCTTTGGGGTCCTGGAGGGGGCATGGGAGTTTGTCCAACCAGTCTACATGTGCTTTGTGGACCTGGAGAAGGCGTTCGACCGTGTTCCCCGGGGGCTCCTTTGGGGGTACTGGTTCCAGAGCCAAAGCTATACGTCGAGGTGAGTCCAACAATATCTGGCCAGAACTGCTCGACCTCACGCACATGCTCAGGCTCCTTCCCCACCAGAGAGGTGACATTCCACGTCCCTAGAGCCAGCTTCTGCAGTCGGGGATCGGACTGACTCCGCCCCTTGCTGCCACCTAGCTCACATTGCACCCGACCCCTCGGGCTCTTCCCACGGGGGGTGGGGCCCATGTAACCCTTTCGGGCTGAGCCCGACGCTTGCTCTCGTACCACACCCCCAGGCCTTGCTCCAGAGGGGTGTCCCGGTAACCCGCATCCGGGCAAGGGAACATTTCTGCCCAGATTTGTCGTCATCATAGAGGTTGATGAGCCTTGCTTGGTCTGGTCCCTCCCGTAGACACCTGTTTGCCATAGGTGACCCTACCAGGGGCATAAAGCCCCAGACAACCTAGCTGCTAGGATCTTCGGGACACACAAACCCCTCCACCACGATAAAGTGACGGCTCAGGGAGGGGCTGATGCTTTCACGTTTGTTATTGTTTGATGTGTAAGAATGTTGCAATTTTCAATTATAAATAATATAGTTTTTTAATCTGCTCATCTAAAACAACTGTATATTTTCCTAATTCTGTGGTGACCACTCCCAAACATTCCACCAGACAATAATAAACATGGTGTTCAGCAAAAACCAAAATATTTCGCCATATTTCAAGGTCTGGGACACATTTTAAATATAATTCTTGTCCAATCCAAAGAGTTTTGGGCCCAATACTGACCCTTGTGGGACACCACATTATATTTAACAAAGATGACATATGGTTCTCTACTTGTGCAAATTTTCTCAGTTTTTAGTGTAGCTTTTCAGCCACTTTATCACGTCATTTGCTTTATACCTCTGTGTTGTGACATTTCTTCAGAACAGTGAAGAGCCTGATAAATGTTAAAGGAAAAATTTCCAGCTCTATTCTGGGAAAAAAACAAAAAAAAAAAAACTCATTGTCAGAGAAGATAAGAAACTTTATGTCCAGCATGAAAAGCCTCACTTAAAGCAATAATAAAGTAGATAAAAAATTATTTATTTGCATTACTGGTTGTAAAATAGAGCTATTCTTTTCTGCCACTGATTTTTACGTGATTAATGCATTTTATGGAAGTTATCTCACCTTCATACAAATGCATTTTCTAAGACTTTTTCGAATCAGAGTAAAACCAAAAGCCTTTCAGTGGCACGGTGTCCATCCCCATCTTCGGCTTACATAACTTTTGCTGTTTTTTGCTGTTTTGATGAATTAAAGATTTAAGTCAATAAGTTTGCAATTTTATCAATGAACATATCTCAGTACTACCATGTAAGTTCAGTCAGTTCATGTGTTTATCCTTTAATATTTACATGACAAAGTTATAATGAATTTAATTGAAATTGAAATATTATTGGATTACATTACTTATGTTTTGAGTCCCTGAGAGGAACTTTTTGTGATGAACTTGCATCGTATTCACAAAACTAACCTGACTATATTTTATGATTTAGTGAAGATGGCACCTTGAAAGACTTTTTGCCTTTTATTAGGGGTTTGATTAGTTGCAGTGAAAGTATATTATTTCTCATCAGTGAAAATTAAATATTAACTTATCTTGGTTTAGCAAAAGAAATCTGTTTTTGTTAGCTTCTCCCCACTTTTGTGCTCCTAAGTTTACATAATTTCAGAAGGGTAATTGGTAATTGATTAATGTATCAGTGCAATAAATTTGCCAAATAAAAGAAAATCAGCCTGGTTTTCATTTCTTTTTTCTACAAGGATAACATCTCTTAAAAGGTTTAAATTGCTGCTGCAATGATTGGATTTCTGTATAAACTTGTCGTTTGTCCAGCTTCATGAAGGTCTTGTGCTCATTAAGTGATGAAGTGATTTGCTTGATTGCATCCTCTAACTAGTGTCAGATCAACTCAAGTGGTTAACAGAATAATTTAACTTAATGAATTTGTTTATTTTAAACGTGAGAGCTGCATGTGTTATACCTAATGAATACTAACTTTTCTTCCTTCTTCCTCCAAAACAGCACAAGTTTTACTAAAGAACTTAATCATAGTGGCATGAAAAAACCTTTGCTGTCTTGAATGCCTGCAAGTTTAAATATTTGCAGACCTTTTCCAACCTGTGGCTTTTTGGCAAACACAGACAGAGCCTTTAACTTAGCGGATGTCGTGCAGAAACCCTGTAAAAGTAATGAGCTGTCACTCTATTATGGCCGTCTTTTAAATAAAGGAGATACAGCTCTAATAAAGCCAGTCATCCAAAATATTTGGACTTTGAGATGAGTCCAGCCAAGCTCCTTCTCTCACATCTACATCTTGTGCATCTTCATTTATTCCATTACGAAGTCATACTGATGAACCTCATTGCCCTGATGAGGTATTTGTTCCATCCATTGTCTCATGTGAAACACTCATTTAGTCTTAATCTAAATCATTCTCCCACAAGCTTTACTTAATTTCAGGGTTGCTGTGAAACTGATGGAAAGCAAAGTATCCTGATAGCTTTGCATTAAAGCAGAACTGCTATGTTGCTGAGAACATGGACACCTTTTGGCAGCCTTTCCTTTGCAATATGTCTGGTTTTTTTTAAGGCTTTCCTTGGAAGTCTTTTGGGGTCATGTGTTACAGTCTGTGTGTATATTTCCCCTCTTTTGCAATATTTGAACCTTGGCACTGTGTTTTGCTGAAAGTTGCTGATTGTTCCTTGCACAGGGTCATGAAGGGAAATCACACAAGAAGCAGAATTACATTATAGCTTATTTGGAGGCCACAAGGTTTCACGGGAGCCATCCATCAAACGTTTGAGGTGTTTTTGGAGCCTTTAAAGAGAGGCAATTCTGCAAACACTGCATAGTCCCAGCAAGGTTCCGCTGAGGAAATCAAGACGGGAGTGCAAACACTCACCTCTGGAAACAGACAGCCAGGGTGAAAGATCAGATTGGAAAACTTTGCCTGGTGACAGTTTTGGGATTTGCAAATGTTTTTAGATGTGTATTAATGCTTTACAAGGCCCAGACTCTCAAATAGTTTTGCATATTTTCTGAGCTTTGACATAGCTCCAGTTATCTCATTTTACTTACAGTTAAAGGGACAAAATAAAAAGATTTGGAGTTCCAACAGTACCTAAAAGCAATATTTGTGCAATGCCACGACCTCAGTAACTAATACATGACCGGATTATGGTGGAAAATGTGAAAGCACTGGGATTTTTTTTCATCTTGGTTTGTTTTTCAATTAAATCCAAACATTTTCCTGGTATTAAAATGACCTGACTGAGATCTACTTTTACAACTTAAAGCTGGGGTAGGTCATGTTGGGAATTTAGCAAGATGTAAAAGTGGCGCCCTGTCTTGGCTCCTCCCTCTGATTTTGCTCCTTGCGTGATCCAAGGCTTTTTTCTTACCTCTGCCAAGGAGGTTATGTTTTTACAGCGTTTATCTTTTTGTCGGTTTGTGTTCAAAATAAGTCAAAGTTATGGCCAGATTTTAATTAAATTTTCTGGGGTTGTGGTAATGGGAAAAGGAAGAACTGATTTAATGTTGGTGGTGATCTGGATCACCGTTTGGATCCAGGCCTTGGTGAAGGTTTGTCCCCTTAGTGCTTTTCTAGTTTGCAGCTTTTTCCACCAACAATTTTTCTTTTCTCAGCTGTTTAGCAGGAGGAGGCAAATAAACCGAGCCGGGTCGGGAAATCCTTCCTGCATTTTCTCAGCCATGTTTGCCTTCCAAGTTCCTTCTTCACTACTTTGTATTTTCATCCTAACACGCTGTTTATATGCAGGGTGTGGCTATCAGGTATGCTGTTACGGCTGTTTGATGATTTCCTGATCTGTGGCTACCTGCTACTTCCCTGATAGACTTCACCTGTGATCAATTGCTCCTGCACCTCTGTTTGCTGCCTCCTGGCTGATCATGGTCCAACCAGTCACACGCTCATCCCCTCCCTTCTCATTGGATAATTGGAGCTCCAATCTCAGCTTATTCCACTAATGGTCAGGACTTAAAAAACACCTGGAGTCCTTCACTCAACGGCAACCATTGGCTCAGTAGTGGTCTGTCCTAAGCTTGCTGTGGTGTTTGAACGTTGACCTTTGTTTTTTCCAGTGGATATTGATAGATCAACTTTGTTTTCCCTTGTTTAGCTTCTTTTTTTGTAGCTATTAAATCTTGTTTGTGGGTGTGATACCCGTAGTGTTACCACTAGTAGGCTTTTTGTTAAGGTTACAACCGGTATTGCTTTCGTTTGGGAAAAAAACAGCTTTCTATGCCTGTTTTCTTGTTTTCCTTTTGGCTTGGCTGTTTTGAGGCCTTTTGTGGTTTAACAACACATTGTGGATTTATCTTTCAATCACAGAATAAACATCACATTCGGTGTCTGGATCATAAACCTCCTGGCGGGATATAAATGGTTCTGTGGCTCCACAATCCAAATCATAACCTTCCACTGCCATGCCTAAGAGATGGTATGAGGTGTTTGGACCAATGCACTGTCTTTGGTTTTCACTAAACATGCTACTGTAACGTCTGATCAAGGATCTAAATCTTTTCATCTCTTTAAAGAACATTACTCCAGAAATTTTGTGGTTTGTTTTGCAACAGTTAAATAAACTGGGACATTGCACTGTCATTTTACAGAGAAAAGATTGTTTCTCTTCCAACCCTTTCAAACTGGGGCATAATTGTTCAGTCTTTTTACATTTTACTGTTTGGAACTTTAATATTTAAAATAGAGACCGAGGCCTGTAGAGTCTAAGATATAGCTGTCCAACCTCTACTAGACCACCTCTAGAATAGCTGTATACCTCTTCAAAGATCAGCATTTCTTCTGCTACTTAGCACTGCATTATTTACACACAGCTGAATGGGTCTAATGGAAAATTGTAGCTTATTAAAAGTCAATCAAACTTGTTGATCATCAATCAATGAATTCTATTTCTCTGATGATCAGCATCTGGTCTACATGTCCCCCATTTAGTTTTTCTACACACAGCTTCCACTTATGTATTTGGGCTAAATCTCACACACTGATGTTTAACTGGACCAGCTTTAGCTGCTAATCTGTTAGCTATGATTAGACCATGATTTGCTGTGACACCATTTCAATAAACATCGATTCCCATCCAGAGTTGAACGATTTATTTTTTCCTAACATGTTGCAGTGTTGAATGAAGAGTTGGACCGTAGCGCAAGGTCTCCAGCACGTCCTGAAGATACTCTGTGGGGCTCAGACCTAGACTCTTTGGTTGCCAATCATGATGATTCAACTTTTTTTCCTCCAACATTTGTTCATAAAAATGTTTGCTGCCAACTATCTTTCCAGTTAATGATGCATTTGACTATTCTTTAACCAGTAGTTTCAGCATCTTAGACATTTGCTTGATACCACTTATTTGACTCTTTAGAACCAATGACCATCTTGCCTACGACCACAGGACATAACGAACAACATAATGAAGCATTAAAGTTAAATAAATTGTTTTCATTTAAAAAAGAAAAAAAAAAAAAAAGATCCATACAGTGAGTGAGTATCCACCGGAAAGCCTTTTTTTTTTTTTTTTTTTTTTTTATCTAATCAAATTAAAATATTAAATCTAGGCAGAAACCTTTTATGGTATTTTATTTTATTTATATATTGTTTGGATGCAGAGTGCATTAGATATGTTATTCATTTTATGTCTGTTTATGCAACTAAAAGACCTGATGAGGATGCATAAATTTATTAATTTTAACGACTGTGCTCCAACTCAAACAGTCATCAGAAAATCATGAGATAAAACAGCTGCATTTTTTTAAACCAGATGCACAGTTCTAATCACACAAATGTCTTTGCATATGTTCCACGACTGAATTTGCATGGCTGATCTGCAACACATTTGGTTCCTTTTAAATGTAATGGATGCAGGCTTTTAGTGAGCCATACAGAGAGAATAAATGGTGCCTGGTGTACTGAGGTGTTTATTAATAATGGGGCATGTTCTCCACTGAATTCAGCAGCATAGAGGTTGGCTGAGCTAGCCGGTCGTGAGTGTCCTAATGGTACCGTGTGATACATGACACAGGAGTGGGCAGCATTTCACACTTTCGACTCTTTTATGTCTTTGGATGGTTTTACATCACGTCCGGGTGCAAGGCGCCAGTTAAAGCACATTTACAACTATTATCCTCCTTCATCTCAATAAAAGTTTCAATTACGCAACAGAGATGAGATCAGACAAATGGGCCGTGATGGTGAAATATTGCCTTCATATTCAAAGAAACACAGAAGAGGCAGAGAGGTGATTCACATGCAACGAGGCCACGACGATGACTGCACGCTGGATTTAGCTCATTACGAGGAACTCTGAGGAAATGTATGTGTCCATACATGCACATGCTGCGACGCAAGTGTGTTTAAGCTGCATTAATGGAAGCTGTAGAAAAACTATTGAACGCAAAAGAAGAAATTGAAAAAAATTCTATTGAATGAAGCCTTGCATGATAAGTCCATGTGATGTGAATAAACTCAAGTAGGTGTATTAATATTGGCAGAAGCTAATTAAAATGGTGGTTTATCATCGGTATTTTACTTAAACAGTCTTTTCTTTCATGTTGGGCAGGAAAATGGTAAATAGGTACAAGAACTTATTTATAACTATGGAAACTTTTATAGGAGTGCAGTACGCAGGGCAGAACTTAGTCTGTTCTGTTCTAACAAGCTTTAAAGTCAATATTTGTTAAAACCACTATTCTTCAACAAAGCCTGAACCTTCACACACATTGTCTAATTTCTTTCTGTGGGTCTTCAGGAATAGTCCTCCAGGCTTCTTGAAAGAGATTGCAAAGCTTTTTTTGGGATGTTGGCTGCTTTTTGTTCTGGTTGTTAAAATGATGATCCCACACTGACTTAAACATGTTGAGATCTGAGCTGATTTTCATTCCAGTTCTCAGCATCCATGCAAACCATTTCTGATGAGGTATCAGCAAACATAGCGAAGTGGATCAGCTGGAGAACCGTAAGCAAGATGGGAATTCAAAATCCTCCTGCAGATATACATCCACAACCGCCTACATGTCAGAGGAGGTGCCACCTCCTCCATGCACCTCACTGTGCCCTCCAGCTATCTCAGCATCCGCTCAGAGCATTCAGCCGCTTTCTACCTCAAATCTGGAATTCACTCCCACTGGACATTTGTTTTCCTAACTGTGTGAATCAGACTCAGAACTTACCACTTCTATGCTTTTGTGCCTGGATCGTCATCATTACCTGACTGTTTGTTTCTGCTTGTATTTCTTTTATTGTACAGTATCATGAACTGCCCTCAAAGGACTAAAATGCATAAATATTATTATTAGGCTGTACGGTGGCATGGTGGTTAGCACTTTGGCCTCACAGTAGAAGGCCGCTGGTTCGATCCTTGGCTGGGACAAGGTTTGGGCAGTGGCCTCTCTGTGTGGAGTTTGCATGTTCTCCCTGTGTATGCGTGGGTTCTCTCCGGGTTCTCTGGCTTCCTCCCACCATCTAAAGACATGCATGTTAAGTTAGTTACTATAAATTGCCCATTGGTGTGAGCATGAGAGGTTGTGTGGCCCTGCGATGGACTGGCGAGCTGTCCAGGGTGTACACTGCCTTTCGTCCTAAGACAGCTGGGATAGGCTCCAGCTTCCCCGCGACCCTGAATTGGATTAAGAGATTAGGATAATGAATGAATGAATGATTATTCATGTCAGATCTTTGCTGTATCTTTTTCACCATTTTTGGGGACCTCTCTTTCAAAGATGTTCATTACCTGACAATACAGTACTTTTATTAAAGTCTGGCCAATTGTTTAGTTGTTGGCTTTTCAAATTTCCTTTACTTCTTGAATGACACGTGGCATACCATGAATAAAAATGCCAAAATTTCAGTGACTATCTCTTTCAGAATCACTTTACTACAAGAATGACCAATTGATATTTTTCAAGCTGTGGTAACTTTTGCTTATTTAATGAAAACAACTAAGATATTTATATAATTATGACAAGCTACAAGTCAGACAGTACATGAAGTTACAAAATCAGAAATCCTGGAGAGCTGTTGCCGAGGCTACTTTCAGTGATTAAAAGAAAGTATGTCTGCTTGGACGGAAAGTGTAAAAGGGTTCTGGAAAACTCCAGTGGAGAGCTGGCCTTGGGCTGGCCACTCAAGCAATTCAACTAAATGCCACCATCATATCCAAACACTTCAGCTTTGTGGTTCTCCTGGTTCAGATGCAGACCTGTGCTGCAGGTCACACTCTGTTCTCTCTTGACTGCTTTTACTGTCCAGATGCTTTTAAAATAAAGTCAATATGAAATTTGGTTATAATTGTTGAAACAAACAAACAAACAAAAAAAAAAAAACTCCAGTCATGTATTCTTTTCTTTTTTTCTTTCTTCTGTCTGCTTTACAGCTAATGGCCATAGCAGAACATAAAAAAGACACTTGAAGGATAAGTAACCTGCAGAAAAATTGGACGTAGTCTGACCAAAGAGCTCTGCTGTGACCAGAATACTCGATACTTCACCCGAAGATTTGATGGTGAGATCAAAGGTCTAAGCGCTGCTCACTACAAACAGAATCTGCTATAAACACTTAATGGAAGCATGAATCATTGATGAACCAACAGAAATGCATCACCTTTTCAAAATGAACTCAAGCAGCCAATTATTTTCGCTGAGTTAATTTTCTGTTCAATGATCCTCTGAAAAATAAAACTAAACCTGAATTAGCTTGTGTTCATTTCTTTAACCTCAGTCCCATCTGTTTGTGCAGGTGAGAAAAGGCTCTGAACTCGGCACACTCGATGCATTGTTCCAAGGAAGCGCTGATGTCTAAGGAAAGACATTTTCAGTTTATCATTCATTAATTTAATTTCATGTTTTTCTTTTGGTCTTAGTGTGACTGATTAGTTGACACCTCAAACACCTCAAATTCAGCCATCTTCAGCAAAGCTAAGCTTCCCTACATACTGCACAAAGCCTCCTCACTTCCACCTTGCATCAAAGCAGATGCCACCAGTTACACATTCAATAAGCAGAAGCGGAATCAAGCCAAGCTATCATGGCCATGAAAAAGGGAAAAAACGATCATGAGATGAAATTGCTGCCTCATAAAATCAGTTGGAACTCAGACAGGATGACTGCACTCTACACAAAAATTAAACTCATTTTTTCCAGCAGCAACCACTGGAATGACCATTACAGTCAATTCAGTCAATGCCTGGGCCTGATGAGCTCTTCATCACATAATACCATTTAGTCTCAGTCAAGGTCCAGTTGTGTCTTCTGAGTAATGCAAGATTGTAAACAGTCAATATATAACTGTGTGGTGGAGGCCCTGGAGTGTAAAGCATAACACTCTGGGTTTCCCTTCACCAGCGAGACACATCTGATGCTCATTTTTGAAATGCTGTAAAAAAAAAAAAAAAAAAAAGCAAAGTGACTGAAATAATTTTGTTTGATTAAAGTGATCTATCAAGGTTGCACTGTGTCACCAGAAGGGGGCAGTATATGCTAAAATACAGTACAGGAAGTAGATTTATATGCAAGAAACAAAACTCAAAAAGGCAAGACAAAAAAACAACTGACATCCACAAGCGGAAAAATGAGTCTCCTCTCAATTGTTGTCATGTTTTCATATATGTCGAAATATAAAATATCTGGAAATACGCTGGTCACTAAACTTTCACTACAAATGCATCATTCACTGTCTGAAATCAAAATACTGAAAGTCAAACTAAATCAGATATGGCTAACCTCTATTGAGGTATATAAATGGAGATTACAGAATGTGTTGATGTTGTAACAGTTGCATGGAAGCTATTTAAGCTCACAGTTAGCCTGACATACCAGCGCAAACAATGTGACAGTAGCATTTAACAAAACAATCTAATATAATACATATAAAAAGATGTCCAGAACTCTGGCATGAAAACCTACCGGAAATATAAATCTAGACAGATTAACAAATCAGTGTTGACGTCCTACATATTGTAGGGTGGATGGGAAGTTCAACAATTAAAATTTCAAAAAACACATTTCAAATTCAGAAAATTATATTTTGAAAACAAATTCCAATTTAAGAAAAAATCTAATTTCAATTTAAAAAACAAAGATAAAAAATAAAAATGTGACATTTTAGGAACTGAATATCACCTGTAGTTGAAACCTGTAAATCACATGTTCATCCCATGTGGATCACTAGAAAATGTTCTTTCCATGTGCTTCACATGCACACACATGTGAATCAAATGTTTTTTTTTAGAACGACATCATCCTTTACCAACTGCACTGTTCCTTACATGTAAAGTCTGCAGGTGGTCTGTGCAGTCAGAAAGATACCAGTTGGTGACAATCCCATCTCTGCAGGTTGTCCTCATTGGAATTTCCATTTTACCTTCAGACATCCACCTCACTGCTTTATGCCGATTCATCAATACATCCTTACTATTTTCTTTACAAATGTAATCTCTGCTCTGGAGGGGAAAGTAAAGGACCACAAATCCAGTAAAATGCTGGCCATGTTTATCTACATCCATATATCAGTGAAATGTCCTGATGTCTTTGTATTACTATGCATTCAGATAACTCACATACATTGACCCATTCAGACCAGAAGTACCCTCTAAAACTGCAACTGGAATCCAATTTTGGTGCATTAAAGACAAGTTAATAATACATGACACTGAATAAAACTTAAAGTCAAACAGCATTTTGAATATTCAAAGCCAATGAAATTTCTATCATATCTATCATATTTCTATCACATTTTTTAGCAACATGTTTTGTGTGCAAAGTTGCTTTTCATCTCTTCTTTCCACAGCATTTTTGCCACATTTATTTGTTGCAAATGAGGTTTTATGGTGGCAGAGGATGTAAAAGACATAGGACCATATTAAAATAACCATGTGGCTCCATTTTTGCAGAGAAGCAGTCCTTTCCTGTCATATATCGCAGATTTCTGATGTTACAGGCTAACAGGTCAGTCTTTCTCATAAACAGTGCTATGACATGTTCAGGTTTGGTGTTTATCCATACGGGATAAAGGTAAATCTATATTAAACAAAACTAGATTTTCCAAAGTACAAATTTTGCTTCCGTTTATTTGAGCTGGTGGAAAAAAGGTAGACCATCAGTGGATTTTTTACAAGCCCATACATGTGGAAAGTTTTAAATAAATCTGACAAACAGCCATGTTTGCAAAAGTCTACTGCTCAATACTTCTCTGTGTGATAAGATTTCATGAGAATTTCAGCTTATGACAGGTTGCTAGGCAGCCAGGTGGCGTTGTTTTAGGGTTTTCTACTTGCTGCAGAGAATTTCCCGTGGTTTTCTAAGCCCTTCTCCATCATTTGCCTTTCTAATTCCACATAAAACTCTGCATTTCCCTTTTTAAAATGATGGTAGTTATCATTTTCCCTTTAAATATTCATAAAAAGACTTCCATCATCTCTGCTGTCCAATCATACAGTGCCATCTTTACTTGAAATGAACTGGTCATGTGACCCCTTACTTTACATTCAGTGATGCATAAAAGCAAAAAAGTGCTTGAATTACAGTTTTGCGGAATACTTCTATATCAATATGTCTGTGAAAAAAAACACTTAAAAGCACAGAAGCTTGTTAGTAATGTTTGAGAAGTTTTTCCAAATTCAGCCATTTGTTTTATCAGGCTTTTATTGCAATATGTAGCTTTTGATCAGTTCTAGGCATAAAAATGGAAACATCTAATTTCCATATCCTTATGGTCCATGATGAGCATGAGGTTGTTGCCCTGCACCAGCCCGAGTTGTCTGGCATCTTCTGCTTGCATCGTTTCATCATCATTGCAAATTAGTCCCATAATAAAATTGACAGAACTCCCTGCTACAGCTCAGGATTCTGTGCAATCATACTTTGACTGAGCGTAATGATCAACTTTCTGCTCTATTCTTACATCCCCCTGAAAACACTCCAAGTGTTACGTTGTTGAACCTTCTTGTCTTGTTCAAATCTTGGTTGGATTCTTTCTGTGTGGAGTTTACATGTTCTCCTCATGGGAGCAGATTCTCTAAACACTCCAGCTTCCTATCGAGTGTTTGGGAGCATTAATGGTTTCTTGTCTCGATAGGTTGACCCTTAAGTAGTCTGGAATAAACAGGTATGGATGGATGGATGCTATGCGTTTGTATGCATCATCAGTATTTAGTTTCCCACTATGCTGCAGTTCCTCAACACGCCTCTTTTTTCCTGATAAAATTAATAGAAGGTATTTAAATAAAAACATAACCTAACTGACAACTATTTCCTTTAAAGCGAACAGTTTATCGCCCCAAGTCTCTAAAATGGCAAAGCGGTAATTGGTTTAATTTATAACAGGAAACTATTTCCTCTGTTTGCAAAGTTAATGATGGCTGAGTTTACAAACTTCCTTTAATGCATTCCCAACACTATTTAAAGCACTACTGAGGATTAAAACCCTCATGAAAATCAAACTGGAGCACTTAAAGATAAGGATTCTTTCATTTTTAGTTTTGCAGAATACCACGTTTGATTATGAGTGGTTTGGCATCCTGACATATAAAACTATACAATGACTTCACCCTCTCAGTTACTGTTTAATAATTGGTCTCCAAATATGTTTGGAAGAAAAAGAAGGTATATTTAGGGTTTGGGCTGGTTACCACTGTGGCCTCACAGCCAGAAGTTTACTGGTATGATCCTTGTCTGATGGGAAAGATTCAAACTCTGGTTGGCGTTTGCATGTTCTGACCGTGTATGGGGGGGTTCTCTCCAGGTACTCCAACTTCTTCCTATCGTTCTAAGAAAATGCATGTTAGGTTAACCAGTAACTCTAAATTGTTCTAAGTGTGTGAGCATGTGTGTTGTTTATGTCTCTGTGTTGGCCCTGTAATGGACTGGCGAGCTGTCCAGGGTGTACCTGCCTCTCGCCCAGTGATTAAACTCAGTGGACAAACTAGTGCTCTGCTTTCCATAACTATATGCAAACCCTGACACTCATCAGTGTCTTGATAAACCAGGCGGCTCTCAGCACAGGACAGAGTGTCTGTGTACAAGGCTGTACATGACTCTCACCCTGATAGGGTGACTTTAGACTTATGCAGTCAGGGACATACCCACCCACCTCCCACACGCTCACGTTCCTTTGCTGCTTAGTCCCTGAGGCTATGTGTAGACAGCGGTTGTGCAGTTCCAGGTTTGCTGTCCATCAGCATGCAGCGGCACTGAGCTCCTCCATCAGGGAGAAGAGGATCCAGGCGTTAATGAGCAGACTGTGGCCCTGCGTTAACACTGATGCTAATGGATTTGTACAGCTCAGGAGCACTGTGGCATCCCTGTGGTCTCAATTCAATTGGGAACCAGCAACAGGAAGAAGATGAAGTAAAAGGAAGGATGTTTGGAAAGTTTAGATGCTGAAAAGTGTTTCTTCTGGTTGATTTTATGATTTTTTTGGTAATAAAACAAGCTTATGAAAACATCTCAGGACACTAGTTTGGAGAAGCCGTTCCAATGAAAATGAGGGAAAATTTTGAACTATTGATTGATATTGTTTTATGTTGACAAAAGAAGACGAAAGACATTATAAATCAGCTGGCCTTTATCAAATAAATTTAGCCTTAGAGTATCAATAACACTCGAAACTGCAAGAAGTCAGTATCAAGGAAAACATACCGAATTGTAGAAATGATGTGTGGGGAAACTAAGTACAGCCATAGAGTGACTGATGCAACAGTCTGGCCTTCACTGCATTAAAACAAAGGACAATTAAGGGATACATCCAGCAGTTTTGGATTTTTCTTTGTACCTGACTAACACAGCAAAAATCCAGGGTATTTTTAACTTGTAGCTGGTTCTGCTTTGTTGCTAGTTCAGAGTCATATCGGAAGTGACAAAGCCATTCAACAACTGCAGTGTGTCAACCACCACTCTTTAAGGTGACCAAAACATCAAGGCTGCATAAAAGTAGGATGGTCAGATCAGGAATTCTGGCAACCTTCTCAGTTTTTGCCTGTGAAAACACAAGACAATGTACACCCACCCGTCTTGTGCCCGTTGATCAAAACAGGAACTAAGGTCTGTTAAAATAAAGCCAATCTGTGAGAAATATCTTTCCAAACTGGAAATGAGTCAATTGATGCTACCTATCAGTCCAAGGGGGGGTCATCAGGTCATTTCTAATTGCTGTTTCCCTTTCAGCTTGTCCCTTTGAAGAAGACATCACTCGGGTGATTTGGCATTTTACACTGGATGAACTTTCTGATGCAACCCTCTGTATTTATCCGCCCTTGGAACCTCAGAACAATCCACCTTGAGAAGCAGGACTCGAACCGGGAAGGTTCCTAGGATTTAATGGTGGAGCCTGAATGGCTCCTGCAGGTACAGCTGCGTCCTACCTGCCCTTGTCAAGGTGCTTCCTGAATAAGGACCTAGAAGTTCAAGACTGCCAGATTGTGCATCACTTTGCAATCATTCAGCCTCTTTCTAAAGTCCCCATCTAAACTTGCCACTATATCCCTGCAGTGACCCACTACCAGCCTCAGATCCCAGTCTGTCCCTGCCTGCTCACCCCCCTACTGGCTCAGGACCTCCATCCACACCCCCTACTTGTACTACACCTCGATACAGTCAGAAAGAAACATATTTAGGCATTTTTCCTGCAGGTATTACCGCAGGAAACAATCTCCCTCTCCTTCCAGAGGTTCCTAAACACTCGGCTCATCCATCCTGCTTCAGTCTCTAAAAATAAAGTCTGTCTCATCCTCTAGTTCTCAGTTGTCTGCATCAGTCTTTTAACCAGACAACTAAGCCTAGCCACAACAAAAGCCCCTCTATCTAAAAAGAGCAAGGCGATATTGCTTGGGATTGCAAAGCTGCATCTGAACAAACTAAATACAGGATATTGGCTCAAGAACGTCATATCAACCGTCAAAGCATGGCAGCCGGGGGCCAATGATTCTGGCTTGTTCTGAAGCCACAAGACCTGGAAACCTTTCAGTCACTTAGTTGACCAAGAACTCATCTGTTTACCGGAGCACTCAGTCAAATGTGTAATCCATCACTCTGTCCAATAGCTAATGCTTGGCTGAACCTCGGTCATACAGCAGGACATTGATTCAAAATACAACAGCAAAACTGCAACATAATGGCTGAAAAGGAAAAGAATCAAAGTGTTGCAAAGATCTGGTAAACGGCTGATTGAAATACTGCAACAAGAATTTTAAAAATCTGTGCAAAAAATCCCAAAAAGCCAACATTTTCTGAAATATTACTTCAGCTTTGAATAACAAGAAAAATCCTCACAGTTCTGTCAACCAAAGATTTAAAGCTACATAATCCACACATCAATGCAATGCCAATGGAGTTTGCACGTAAACAGCTGTGTGCAGAAACCTGTCAACTATCCAAGCTCAAAGTGCTTCCCAATCATGAAGCTCAGCATTTCCCATCTCTACTTGGTCTTATTAACACTAATCCTCACCAAAAGGTGTTAGCACAGCATTTGTCAGAATACCTGCCATGCTTGATCATCAGTTAAGGATCCCTACTTCTTCATATGCCACAAATGTCCAATTAAAATCGATTTACCCACCCCAGTTTCTGACTTTAAGGTATGTCATTACAATGAGGAGCCAGATAGGTATACATATGTCTATTTTCCACTCTCTGCCTGTTAGTATATATTATACATCTAATCATGCCCATCAACCTAAGCTAACCCAAGGTTAACGTACTCGAACAATTATTATTTAAAGTAATTATCTGTGGTTTTACCCAACGGTAATAACTTGATTTCCTTCTCCATTAGTTGGTCTATAATCTAGCTACCGGTATGAGCTGGTGATCTTTATATGTTGCTGTTAATTACCACTTTATGCAGCTTTTCCTCTAGAGACTTTAGTTAATGAAATCTTGAGTAATTCAGTCAATTATATTGTTAATGATTGGTTGATCACAGGCAAAACCGCTTTGAAATCACAAGATTTATTCCTGTGGTCTGGAGTGTGAGCGGCAGAGTTCAGGAAACGCTCTTCAACGATGCGACTGAGTCCATTGCTTCCACGTATGTGGCATTTTGATGCCTGTGTGCTATTTTTACACCCACAAGCATGCATTCGGCTGAAACACATAGCTGATGAGCGAAGAACTAAGTGAAAAAGATGGAACTCTGGAAGTGTGTGTGTGTGTGGGTATGGCGGGGGTGCTCTTACCATCACACACATTCGGTCGCTGATAAAATTATTCAGCATGAATTGTTGATGATAATTGCACGTCTCCATGGATATGGTGCCTCTGAGTACGGCCCACTCTCACAGTGGAGATGGGAGAGATGGGAGATGGCAGCGGTGTGATTAAAACAGAGGATGACAAAGGGAAACTTTGCACAGCTGGCTGATGGATGTTATCCAACTTGTTGCTTTTAAACCTGCAACCACCTGTGCTGCACATCCGATGCTAATACATTAGCTACTTCAACAAAACATTTTACACTGCAAAATATAACTCCATAATGAGGCAACAATGCCTTACATGGCAGACAAAATAGTAGACAGATTTAATGAAGGGGAAAATACATTTTTTTTTTTTTAAAGATTGAATAAATGTGATTTAAATGACTGATTCAAGCAACAATGGAGAAATTTGATACCCTTCAAATTTGCACTTTGACTAGCTGTGAAGTACATTTACTTTTGTTACATACATTCCCAGACGTGAACCGAACCTTAGCATCTAAAGGTTTTATACCACATCACACGCTGATGCTATTTTCACCATTACAGTGTTGGAATTTTTTCTTTTTCCAAAAAAAGAAAAAAAAAAAGGCACATTGTAATAAATGCTGTAAGACGACATAAAGCAGCTTTATGAATGAGGACAAAAAAACCCCCAGAAAATTTAAGCAGGGACAGACTCTATTAGATGGATTTTCTGATGGAGAGAACCCCTTAGGCTGATTCTCAGAACTAACAGATGCTGATAGCTGTGTTGCGATCTGTCAATAATAACTTCTTTTGTTGTTTTGTATCATATTTGCTTTTCTTACATATAAGCAAGTTTACACAGAGTCATCTAAATATCATTATGAGAATATTCGCTGTAAATCCGACCAGACTGAAGCAAGGCTTGATTTTTTTGCATTAAAACTTCTTAGATAACTTCACACTTGACATTAAATAGGATCGAAGTCATGACTCAATGCAATCAGTTGGTTTCTATTATAGGAAATGTATGAACTGGCTTGAAATGATGTGTATGTAAAGTGTCCTGTGACATTGTGAACTGGAGCTGTACAAATAAAGTTGAACTGAATTGAATTAAATTCATTGTCCTTTGTTTAGTTCTGTCCTCATTTTTGCGGATTTGTTTTTGGAGTAGACAGACATAATGGTTTTTGATAATACAAACTTGGCTAACATCAGCCAGTAATCATGGGAACAACAGTGACATCGGTGCTTTTCGGAGAGGATGGACTTTAAACTTATAAAGTTATGTGGCTACAACCAAAGACAGCAAAGTTCTTGGTAAAAAGATGCAGCCTATTTTCACTGTAGGGAACAGCCGGGGGTCATATGCAAGGCGTTGTAATTGGAAAAGGAAAATCCAAGACCCATCACTCAGACATTAATGTGTTTGCGCTTCAGTAAACCTGTCTGGATTGATGTCACGGGAAACTTTGTGACAAGGCGAATACATGTAGCCTTGTGCAAAGAGAAAACGGCGTGCTCCCTCTGTCCACTTTGCAGCATTGGTGTCCATTCTTTATTGTTCTGCAATGCTGTCTTTGTTGGTGCAAGTTATTATAAAACAATATACTATAAATTACAACAGTATAATTTCTTTTTACAGGATGACCTGCATTCCAAGTCCTGTCTTAACTCTTCCCAGCAGCTTGGTTTGGGAGGGAAGTGAGACATTTAAATCAACTCTGCCTCCATCTTCCCAGCATGAGCTTCTTTTGTAATTGGTGCAATTGCATAATATAGCCATGCAAATATAATCAAAAACATATTCCACTTTAAGTTTGAAGCACAGATCATTGCCAAAGAATGAGTGAAGAACATTAGAGCTCACACAACCACACATCTGAAATACTTAATCATTTTTCTGTAGGTACACACAATGTGTGGTCACACTGTGGTTTTGTTTTTAGTTGTCTAAAAAGTATTTGATAAGCAAGTCAGATATAGTGTTTCGGTACTGTCAAGCTATAATTTACTGTCACCAGCAGGAGGCAGTGTGGTGCTTTGCTTCTCATCTGTTCCCGCCCTTGTGCAACCCGGTGGAAGCGCTGTGGAAGTGTTGTGGAAGTGGCGTGGAAGCGCTGCGGTGCCCTGAGTGGGTGAGCTGAGTTTTCTGCACTGCACCTTATTTTACCAGCAGAGTTTCAGAGAGGAACGTCTGTGTTGCGGTTCACATGAGGATTGCGTAATCGTGCCATATTGTTGTAGGACAACTTAAAATAATTTGTTAAACTGCCTAAAAGTGAACAGTAAAGCAGCAAATAAAAAAACGGGCACAGTTCAACCGCGTCGCACATTCAGCTCTTTATTTCTTCATAGCAGGAATGTGTGGTTTAGAAACAAAAGATTACAAAACCTTGCAGCTTTCCTCGTCCAAGATAATCGCACGGTTTCCATGCGACCATCTATTAAATGAAACCGTCTCTACTCAAACAGCTTGGTGCCGGTGCCGCCGGTAAACTAGAAATGTTGATGTTTCAGAGTAAAATGCATTCACGGTGGACATATAGTCTTTTACTGGCACGATCCATTGGATCTACTTTGGTTTTCCAACTGATTTCAGCCTGAATGATCTGCTCTGCTTCTGGGCTGATGTGGGTTCAAAATGGCAAAAATAGAACCAATGCATATTTTAGACAAGCGGAAAATAGCGGGGCATCTTGGATGCCTCAGAAACGCACCACAGCGCTCCCGGTAAAACCAGTCCTGTTGACTGGTGTTGCCGTGGTCCCTTGGCTGCAGACTCCGGTGCTTCTTCAGTGGATCCCCAGTGGAACCATTTACTGTTGCGCTGCTTCCTCATTCAGCTGAGCAAGGCTGCACTAAACAGAAGCATGGCCAACTGGCTCATACTTTGTGTTATACAGGTTAGTTTCTTCTGAGAGAACACTAAACTGTGCGAATATTCAAGCTAAAATGTTGATTTTCTCTCCAAACTGCTAAATCAGAATATTTTCTTTACATAACTTGTTAAATGTGAATTGAACATTCTTAGTAGTCAATGTGCTTAAGATGGCGACATTTGCTGTTCGTGCTACATAACAATGTCCCATACTGGCTCTCAAAACTTTTTTTTTGTGTTTGATGTCGCCAATCAAACATATTTCTTTTGCTTTTATTGCACATATACATTTAAGAGGTTAATGTATCTTGAGTATTGGAGCAAGAATTAAAAACAAGCGCTGGTTTTTCAGGCTCAACCAACACGGCCTGGTGGTTCGTTCATCACTTTTACACGTACTTCTGTATTTATGCACTTTAGTGTGATGTAGCAACAAACATTTGGTATCATTTTATACACACAATTAAGGACTCAGAACATATCAAATTCTTTGTTTTGTAGTTGCATTGGCCACATGTTTATGGGTCATTTTGATTATCATTCGGAATTATGTATTTCAGTGACTACGTTATTTGGAAGCAGAAAATAATATTTTTTGTATTCTGCAAATAAATCATTCAGCTGAGCAAAGTCACACCAAACAATCACAGCCAAACGCTCACCATTCTTCTGTTTTATCCAGGAAAACTCTGTTATGGACCAGACCTGTAGCACTAACCAGAGTTGGGCCACAGAAAGTTGGCAGGAAAGACCAACTTTAATCATCATGCATTTTTTTTTCTCCTTTAAATCAGGATTTTTGGTTTGAGTTTGGTGGAGACAAAGGAGGTGGGGTTAAGTATTTCTACTCTGGCCTGAAACTATGCATGATGCTTTCATATTCCTTTCTTCTTGCTCTCTTCTCAGTGGGTAAGAACCAGTTCTTAGCAACAGTAATACAGTTGATTTATCAATTTACCATCCGGCCTTCATGGCAGTTGTTTTGGTGAAAAATCAGCATGAGCTTTTCAGAGTCAAAGCAGCATGAATGTAGCTGAGAGCACAGAATGGAACCCAGTTTGTTAAATGAAGAGTAATCTGGAATGGAAAGAGCAAAGCGACGGGCCTCTGAGTGCAGCTAGTTAACTGAAAATACATCAGTGGGTCCTCCTTTTGACTCAGCTGCTAAATTAAGGGGCCGGTCCCATTTTCCTCAGCGGGAGCCTTAAGAGGAATTCTCTCATGCGTGGAACAGAGTTGCCTGATGGGTTTTCAGCCTCAAACTGTTAAGGCATGTGCTAGGGGAGGCCTAGAGGTGGCAACCTTTTTTTCTATGTAATGTAGCTTAAATATGAAAGCGAACACACACGTTAACCATGATTCTCACTGTCAAAGAAAAGTAAGCATCCGTGTGCATTTGTGCATGCATGTGTGTCCTATTGGATGTTTCCGGGTGAGCTGAGAGGAAATTGTCCAGAAGCTAAGTGAGAAAGGTTTTCACTGCACAGGTATGAAGAGCTGATATTCACCTCATTTATTATTAATTCTGGGATAAGAAGACATGAGAAAATGGAAAAAAAAATATCTAAAGACAATTTCACAAAAAAAACCTAAACGTACTCAGAGACTATAACTTATTTAGAAGGAACAAGAGAAACCGGTTTTACCAAACAGAACCATCATATCAGGCTATAAAAGTTAAACACCATATGTTTAATTTTATATTGCCTGAAGAATCAAATCAGGAGGACAAGGGGAATAAAAACATGAAATTGCATTGTGTTGTGTTTCTCTTCTGATTTCCAGCAGCAGCAGCAGATTTTTCCAACAGCTGGGAACCATAGAATGAAACCTGCGAGGACTCATTTGTGTTGAATATCAATTCAATGCTCAAATGCATTTCTGAAAGTAGAGCCAATTAACAGGCTAATTATCAGGACCGTGGAGAACATTCTAATCAGGGGAAGGAGCTTAAGTGAAATATTGTTGTCGACACTGGCTGAGTGGTGAGCACGAAATGTCTTCTACGGGTGCAACCCGGACTTGACCTTTGTCAAAAACTTGTAAAAGTGATTAAGTAACTTTGGAAGTGCAATAAGTCCTGCATATCCAGCATTCAAAGTCTGAGTCACAAGGGGTCAGCAGCACCAATTTCCCACATTTTCACATCAATTTATATTGTAATATTGGGCATAGAAAGATTTAAACAGACACCTCACATCCTTATTTTTAAACCTTTATTTGACAATGTTTTATCTGGTTATTTGAATGCTGACTTTAAGCTGTATGTAAATAACTTGGGTAAGCTTTTCAGATCTTTTATCAAAGTTTTGAAATATGTAGCCGAACAATTTTGCCTTTAAAACAGAAAATAGCGGAACAGTGTTGCACATGCTCAGAGGCACCAAAGACAGATTCTCACCTGACTGCTGACCAACTTTAAATCACAACAGAGCAGTGAAAACATTGCAGGGACAGTGTTAGATAAACCTGCTGAAAAAGCCCCATAAACTAATAAACTAACAAAATATAGCCCGACTTTTACCACATGTTGGTTTGTCCATCTTACGTAAACAAACAGCTGAGAATGGTTTACGAAAATGTAGAAGTTTTCTGTCTGACAGGGTGAAAAGAAGGATAAAAACCATGAAAAGTAAAGCCAAAAAACGACAAGGCAGCAGAACATATGATAAAGTTATAACTGTTTACATTCAAGCCAACCTTTAGAGCTCAGGATGTTAAGTTATACAATTCATAAGCAAGAAGTGTTGATAATCCAGTGTCAACTTGCATGGATTAGTTTTTCTTGTGTATTATGCTTCTGAAAAACTATACAGATATATTCTTGTGCTACATTATGCTGTAAATTTAGCCTGATTCATATTATAACTGTACTACGTCGAAAGGGTCCCATTAAAAATATAGTCCTGATAAAGCTGCTTGTTTCTCTAGAATGAAAATTGCTCCATTGACAATATGAATGCATCATATCTAAATTGCCAAACAGACATAAAAGCCTTGAGTCTGATCTTCACTGTATTTGTGAACATTAAGTTGATTTTCTGCACAAGAAAAAAGGTCTTTGAAAAAAAAAAAAAAACCCACCCACCATCTCTCATTAACTGTGTTGATTCTGTTTGATCTCCCACCAGATGATTAAGGGGCAAGGTGAAAAGTTGAGCTTGGGGTGGAGACTGCATGCATTAAGACTTTAATTAAAACACTTGACCATGTCTAGAAGAGCATCGGGACTAAACACAATCAACATAAACTCTACCTGAAGGGAAAATGGTAATCCTCACATCCCAGTTGGTTTTGTTCCAATTTGAGGCCAAAAAATATGAAAGCCTCATGGAAATTCATCTCTTGGGATTAGGTAATGAACCCCTATTATATATTCAAACCTTAAAGCTATGCAGTTATATACTTATACATCTTGTGCATAGAGTCACTGTATTGGCACGCTCACTTCAGGAGAAATACCAGCCTCTTGGCAGTAGCCTATTGTATTTAGCTGTAAATTAAGTTAAGTCTGATGGACTTGACTGCGTTTTGTCCATAATTTACCTTCTCTAATTTTCATAGCAGCCATGAGCCCTGGAGAAATGGTTAAACATGGGCATCAGCTTGATGCAATGTTCTCTCTGTTCATTTTGCTTTGCAAACATGAATAGCCAGCTATCAGATGTCAACATCCATCTCTTCATTATGTCATTACAAATCCTTTGTGAGTCACTCCCTGCAGTTACTTGGGATTACATTCTCTGTTCAAACACAATGCACAACATTTAATCTGTCAGACAACTGAGACATATCTCCAGACACAAGATATTTTTTTAAATCATAAAAAATTAACCAAATAAATGGGAAGAATTCGCTAGAGACTGGTTTAAAGGTAATATACTCTGGATAAATGCTCATATTAATCTAAAGTGGTAAAGGAAATGTATTGTAGTGGCAGAACAAATGCCGTATTTTAATGTGACAATGACCTCTACAGGCTTGTGTAATAAGAAGATCCACAACAGGAGACAAAGGTGACCTCTCTTCTCTTGATATGACTGAAAATACACCACAAGCATACAAATAGTGTAATAATTGGACATTTATACCGAATTTTTTTTATTCTCTAAAAGCACCATCAATGGTTAAAACAGGGCAGATAGTCTAGCAGTTACTTTATCCTCCCATTTCAGACGGATCATTTACTGATAGGTGCTCTTCAACATGGCAGAGATGCTAACTTGTTAGTTAGCCTTCAGTGGAAAAGTTGTTGCAGCAGTTTGTTGTTATTCTTCACAGAAGTCATACCAACCAACACGCGGTTGTTCATTTTGTTCAGTTGTATTTTCCAAGAATTTATTTGTCTGTCATAAATTATTCCAGATGATTTGGGGGGGGGGAGTTAGGGTTAGAGGCTTGTGCGTCACTCAGGTCAGGACCTTTCCTCTGTACACAGTCGTCATAGCAACTTCAAGCTACTGCAGCACAGATGGCAAAAAACACCCAGAGCTTCAATGAGGGTGTGTTTGTGAAAGTCTATGTTGAAAGTTCCCTGAGAAAAAAACAAGCATTTTCAAATGAAACATGGTCGTTGAACACATGATGTAGCCACCAATCTATGAGGTTCATTATCATTTATGAAAAAAAAAATCTTCCAGACAGATCAATGTTGGTGTTCTAGTTTGTCCAAATTTCGGCCCACTGTATTTGTAAGATTGACAACCCTGCTCTAGTCAGACAGAATAGACCAACGTAATCGTGGTTTCTCATCGTGATTTAATCACTATACATTAGCTATTAGCAGTAGCTTCATACCAGACACATGGATGGCACGCTTGTAACTTAGACATGAAGAACGAATCAGAACTATGCATCGTTCTGCACCTCCTCACCTGACAGAGCCTCCCAACTTGTGCAAGATGTTGACATTTGTGACTCTGTGGCATCAGTAGTGCTTCAACGGCGAGGCGCCAGATAGCATGACTCGGTTGTTTGCATTCAATTGGCGAACCACCAGATGGGAGTAATCCTCACACACTGGGGCTTTAAGTTTTACTGAATGTTTGCTGTGTCAGTGGTCAAGTTCAATGAGAAAAAACAGTCTTGGCAGATATACATCATTAATGACAGTTTAAAGGGAGGTACTCCAGAACAGCGTTTCAGCATACAGAAGTTATGGCCACCATTAAACAAAGACACAAAAGTACAGAGACGCTGACCTGCATGAAGGCAGTTTGGACATAAAATACCAAACAGACACATTTATTTTATTCTGTACAATCTTGTGTTATTTGTAAGAGCAGTGTTGGGATCTAAGCTCAGAATATATTAACACAAGCACTCCTTTTATAAATTGTCGTCTCAACAAGTCTGTTTAATCTCTGCTGTCATTCCTAACTTTGAACAGTTTTCCATTGAGCATCCAGCCTTTCATAAGAAATCAGTTTCATAACACTAACAAGCTGCAGGGCTTTTTTTTCCCCTTCATCTGGCAGATTCAGGCTTCATCTCCCTAAAATTTCTTCAGATAATTAAGCACTGGGGACACAATTAAGTCGACAGGTATGTGTGCCTTTGAGTTAATTGACTGATTTAAGGGGGGTAAGCATACAGCATCTTATCTGCTTGGCTAGTCATACTTATGAGCAGGATGTCCACATGGGAACGTCATTTGTCTGTTGATGGTGCATACATTGACCTGTTATAGTGCATGGAAGTAAATGGAAGTCATGAATGTTGCTCAAATACAATCCTAATCCACTTATATGACAAATTCGCTGCTAGCTGAGAGATTATTTGGTTTTAGATTGCAACATAGTAAGATAGTGAATTAAAGTCTATTTGCATTACAAATGCAGCCCGTTTGGTGTCATTGATTTGATAAATAGTGCACAAATATATCTAATTAAACATGTCTGAGTTTTGGCGTCACTTTTTACTATATCTTGTGTTTGCATTTTATAGCTTGTTGATGTAAGTTGTGATTTTAATGCATGCACACTTTGCCAAAAAGTTTTGTGGTTCTAATTCTGCAATCCAGAAATGACTTGGGGAAAGCTTTTACTGATGCCAGAATGTCTGTATTTACTAAAAGTGTTCACATTCACTGCAGAGAAAAAAAGGCTCCCTTCGCACAGGCAGACTCTGGATCATTATTTACCGCATGTCACTGATTATTCTGTAATGCCTACATGGACAGAGTCCTGATTGTTTTTTTGTTCTGAATATTGAATCACATTTCAGTGGCATTCCTGTGATAAAGTACTTTCCCCTCTGTGGGATCGATGAAGTAATGCCACTACCTCTAATACATTATAAATGCCTGCCTTTTCCTTGTGTTACTGCTCGACACAAGGCTTGGTTTTAAATGGATTGGAGTCCAGTTACACTGACTTTGTATGAACACACAGAGCAGGATTTGTTTCCAAATCTGTGATGGTGTTAAATAAGCAACGACAAACCAAAAGCCAACCGTTTGATATTTCTGACATCTAAAGATATGTAAAAGCGACAGCAGTTGCATTTTAACTAAGCCCAACATGCTCTCTGAATTTTCTCTTAATGCCAGCTAATATTGATTGTGAATTTTTAAATAAGCCCAGATAAGATCCTTGTAAACAAACACAGTTTTCAGTGATGAAAATACAATTACGGGTTTATCACGGAGCCTTATTCTCAGTTTGTTTCTGTCTACAAATCCCCAAGTCATTAAAAGACTGCAGGGGGAAGGAAAAGATGTACTTTGTTTGACTAAAGTCGCTATCAGGGGTGCATATGAATAAGTCTCTTTCTATCCAGATCAGCATGCCACTTGGATGCCCCCGTTGCAGTCTCATCAGCATTCAGATAAAGCGACTCAGACACTTCCTGCTGTAGAAAACTGTCTGTAACACTTAATGTCATTAAGGAACCCAGATCTGACACTGGGTGAATGTTTGCACAATGACATTATTTCAGGATTTGTCTGTTTAGTTGTTTTTGTTTTTTAAATCTCATTATGTTTGTGTCCAGATACTTAATGACATGGAAAAATGAGCCATTCTCATATATATATATATATATATATATATATATATATATATATATATATATATATATATATATATATACATACATATACATACATACATATACATACATACATACATACATACATATATACATTCATATATATATACATACATTATATATATATATACATTATATATATACATATACACATATATACATACATATACACATATATACATACATATACACATATATACATATACATACACA